>NC_133483.1:4643565-4787923 GCF_025370935.1 Choristoneura fumiferana
AAAAAACTCGGTGGACTGGGACACTGTGAATGACCTAAATTTTAAAGGAGCAAATTCCAAGAAAATGTCATAAACTACTATTAATATGATAATTTTAAATATCGTGATGCGGACTTTATAGTCTTTCAATAAAAAGTGGAAGATGATGATATTTTATTCATTTGCACGTATCTAACAAGTTTAAATATTTTATAAATGGTAAAGCAATTTTTGCTTCAAATTACCTTGTTATTTAAACGGTGCAAGATTATTTTTATGAGTTGCAGTATTTTTATGTCCCGTAATGTAACGCAAACTTCACGTCAAGCTGTTCCACAAACCGTCTAAATGGATCTTTAGAAAATACAAAATCATACGTACGACATTGACTTTCCGCCACGCAGACATTATTTGAATTTCTGTAGAATCCAGGTTTGCATCTGCATCCGGTCTTACATACTGTGGTTTGTATGGGGCAGTTGTATATTTTTCCAATACTGTCGCAGGTTTGGTTAGAGCAGCCTTTGATACAAGTATCAAAAAATTCGTTTTGACCAGGGCAAAGATCTGTTGAAAACAATAAGTACGTTTGATTTCCCTCCCAAATTCACTCTATCTACTTGTGTCTTGAGTGACAATAACAGGCAGTTGGCTCACTGCCTCTATACTTTGTTTTTGTCACATCTATTAAACGTAAATATAGTTTCTTCAGGATGAAGACCATCGTTCGAGAGTTGTAATTGTGAAAGAGAATGTTTTATACAAGGTGTTCATTAAATAACTGAAAACCAAAAAGTAAATTGCTCAGAATTGCGAGTAGAATCGATTACCTACACCGGTTTAAATTCAGTTAGTTTGTGTTTTTAAATCCCTTTTTTATTGTGCCCAGTCTAAAAGTTACGACTACAACAGGCGAAAATTAAATATCGATAATTCAATACTGGCCGTTTTGCTGTCAATGTGTGATTTTCTTAAACCCATTGATTTTCCCCTCGACGTTTCTATCCACACTCGCCGTACCTGCTCGGGTGGCTATATGAACGTCTTGGGTAAAATGGCTCGTTTTATGCTCTGGTTGTAAATACGCGGTTTACAACTCTTGGCTTCACCCTGACAGTATAAAAATAGTACTAACCAGATGGTGCTGGTGTAGTAGATGGTGCTGGTGTAGTAGATGGTGCTGGTGTAGTTGTAGTGGTTGTAGTTGATTTTTTGGGACCTGAAAATGAAATCTGTATTTTATATTCAATAGACGAATGTACAGTGAACGTTTCACATCAGAACGGCTGCATCTCGGCTATATTTTTTTTTTACTTGTTTTTTTAGTCATTGTCAGCACCACGTTCATGCTTATAAAAGAAAATGTTTAAAAATTGTGCGGAAAAGTAAATCATTGGATTAAAATAATACCCATATATAAAAGCTAGTGAGTTAGACTGAAGATTCTTGCAAGTATGCTTTGGTCTAATTTTTTTCTTCAACGTACGTCTGGAACTAGGGCGGGCTGCCAGTCTAACGTGATTCCATCAGATTCTCAATGCATACGAGTACGAGTACATTAAATCGTTTTTTTCCCTTAACCAATTGGAAGAATGTGGAAATATATTTATATACATAGCCATAACACATATAATACATGAGGATATAAAACAAAGGAATATCATCAAATAGGTACTTAAGGAGGAAGCGTGAGCCACATCTTTCTCAAGCCACAGGATTAACTTTGTTTCATAAAAAAAAAACAAATACATTTTATCACTTCCCAGACACTTTTCGCATAATTTCATTTATCAAATTATTACTTGCCTAATAAATAAATAATATAAATATCATGGGACACTTGAGACTACTTGACCTAGTCCCAAACTGACTTGTACTATGGATACTAGGCAACGGATAAAGATACTTTATATAGATAAATACATACCTAATACGTATTAAACATCCAAGACCCGAGAACAACAACCGTCGTCAAAATAAACTTCTCACAAATAATGATACTTAACCCAGTGCTTAGCAAGTGCACGTTTACCTTAACATATGTACATGTACTAAGCATGTTCATGTGTTTTTATAAACAATAAAGAATTTTACATTACATTAAAATTACTCGCTTACCAACTGCTGCATTTACCAAATTCCATGTAGTCATTTGGCAAAACATATTTTACGCAAAATAAGACTAGAAAAAAGATTTGATCAAAACGCTGCCATTGCCTTAATGCCATTTTCCATAGAAATGTTTTACAGTGAAAATTTAACGAAATGAAAATGTGCGGACTAAATTTATTCCAAATACTTATTGCATTGTTATAAAAAAAAGTTGCTAAGTTTGGATAATTAAAATTTTGTCAATATCAGGATCCGTTCGATGCCTAAGACGGAGATTATGAGACCTGAGGCAATTGACAAAAAAATGATTAAAGTTCCAACTCTAAGCGACAATAAATATTATGGCATTGGAGGCATTCTTAAATTAATGGTGAGAAGTTTCTGCAGATAGAAGTTTATATTCTGAATAAAACTCTTTAACCCAGGACTGGCTAACCATATAATAGAGTAATAAAGAAACAATAACTTACCGCACTTAGAACCTATGATACACACACCGTCAGTGTTTCTGAAGTAACCGGTTTTGCATTTACACTGTGGTTTGCATGGTACTACTATTCCGATTTTAAATGGAGGGCATTTAGAATCGTTGATGTAATCTGTGCAGTTCTCTCCTGGACACGAGGCAGGGCATGGCTGGTACTCTTCGTTGGGCCCGTTGCATGCGAATGGTGCTGGAGAAGTTAATTTAAGTTATTAGACTCTATATGAAAATCATATAAATAAAATGCAGTACAGGTTTAATTTTCGCCTAAGGCCAAAGCATTTCTGTATTTGCTTTATATTAACTAATTACGAGTACATATTATAGGTTTTAATAAATAGCGAGTGAATCATCATAGCAAAGGACTATACAAAAATATATTTTATCACTTTATTTTTTTTGAATAATGATTAGTGAACCCCAGGACAAGACTGCCAGGCTGAAATGGGACTGGGCAGGCCACGTCAGCCGTATGGAACCCAATAGGTGGGCTAAAATAGCCACAGACTGGATACCACAAAATGGACTTCGGCGGCGTGGCAGACCCAGGCGTCGATGGCGGGACGATCTGGACGCCTTTCTTCGCAGCTGGTCAGAGATCGCCCAAGAAAGGGTAGAATGGAGGACATGGGGGAGGCCTTTGCCCAGCAGTGGGACACCTCTACAGGCTTCTAAATAATAAATAATATGATTCGTGAACTAAGAACATAACTAAGGTCATAGTCATACACATAGCTCTGAGACTGAGAATTAGCAAGTTAAAGTGGTAGTTAGCTAGCCAAATCTGCGAAGGAACGACACCGACAACCGGTGCGTGGGGTAACTAGTGGTTCGTTGTTTTGCATTAGGCAATAATCAACATCATTATCATATAGCAGTCCACTGCTGGATATAGATAGGCCTCTCTCAATGAGCGCCATTGCGCCCTGTATTTGGCTCGGCGCATCCAGTTTCTACTAGCAGCCTTTCGTAGATCGTCACTCCACCTGGCCAGAGGGCGTCCTACACTTTTCAGACTCGCGGTTTCTACTCAAGAACTCGTCTAGTTACTCCAACGGTTGTCGTTGTCGTTCCTTCGGCAGATTTGGCCAGCCAACTACCACTTTAACTTGCTAATCGTCAGTCTCAGAGCTATGTCTATGACCTTAGTTCTGTGTCGGATAGTCTCGTTGCGAATTCTATCCTTCAGAGAAACTCCGAGCATAACTCGTTCGGCGTTCCGTAGCACACTGTGTGACCTGAACTGCAGGTTAGTATGTGTGACGTTTCATGATGACTGGTAGGACGCACTGGCTGAAAGCTTTCGTTTTCAGACTTTGTAGTATAGGTGACGAGAAAACTTGACGTATTTTTTCAATTGCTGCCTAGCCCAGCTGAATTTTAAGGTAATACTTAATAGGTATACTTAAAATCGCCGTAAACTAGTCGGACCATTCCTGGGTTATATAGGAAGTTGAACCGTTCAATTTAATAATTTAACAATACGAGAGTTTAAATAAGTAGTGGAGCTTTTATCCGGGATTGTCGTTGGTCGGTACCCCCGAGTTGGAAAACGGTATTACTCGTGCTGCGTTATCGGTTGGTGTGAACGTGCCTTAACAGAGTGATGTTGTTAGTAATGTGTGCTACCCTACATTTGACAGTGTCAATAAAAATGACGATGAAAACGTGGGTAGTTGTGTGCCGGTTATATTACGAGTATATAGTTTTGTCGAGCGCGTGTTGCAGCAGCCGCCGAGTCGCGTTGCTCCTAGGAAGAAGGGCTACGAATTATCCCGAAAAATGTCGAGCTAAACTAGATTTAAGACGTGAGAAATCCGGTACAATTATCATTTAATATGGGCGAGTATCACTCATAGTAGTTTCATGTTCAAAAAAGTTTAAGTAATATTAATAATAATAGGTACCTGGTCTATGTTATAAAATAAAATACTCACGGCAATTGCTTATCGCGATACATTTGCCAGTCTTCCAATCTCTTTTTTGGTTAAAGCCGCAGGTGCATCTTGGTGGATCGCAGACTATGCCAACTGGGCACGTTTGAGGAGAATTCCTTGTTTTTGGACAATAATCTCCATCGCACTTAACAGTTGGGCATTTGTCGTAGAACTCACCGTTGGGGCATGATGGAGTTGCTGCAAAAAAGTTGAAAGTCGGTTAGTATTTTATAAATATTTGGTTTCCATATTACGGATACGCGGGCCGCTTCATCATTTTTTGTTTAATTGTCAAATACAAATATATGTATTTACGTGTTTAATATTTTCTAACTAGATTTTTGCAAGCTTTTCTTTAGCTTGCCCTGTTTATTTAACACAACCATAACACAAGCTTTGCTAAGCTTACTTTGGGACTAGGTCAATTGGTGTGATTTGTCCCGTGATATTTATTTATTTTTATTTTATTTCTTTGTTTGGGCCAAATCTTGGAAGCCAAATCTGACCCACTTCCAGCGCAAGCGGTCCGATTGACTTGAAATTTGGCGTACTTGTGTAAATTTGGTGACAATACAGTAATCTAATAGTGACGTCTTGGTGGTCCTGCCAGGATCGTCTCCGCAGGAGGGAACTCAATAGTAAATAAATAGTACCGACTTGAAATTTGGTACAGATATGCAGTTAAGATGACAATGCAAGTACCTATAGTCAACAAAAAGTACAGTTAGTAAGAAAAGCTTGTATTAAAAATGAATAATTTAACAGAAACTTAACTTAAGGAAACTAGCCCATTGTTTGCTCTTCGTTGACTGACTTCTTCCAACTCGTCATGGGTGTGAAACATGGTTTTGGTCTAAGACAGTCTTGATGATTATAATCACTTCGAAATCAAGACCAATTTATAAATACTGAATTTTTGTGAGTAATCGATAAGCTATTGATATTAAATAATTACTACTTGATAATTTTATTTCATTTTCCCACAAAACAAATACAGTAGAATAAATACAAATGAAAAAAAACAGCGCTAACAATATTGTTCGATTCTATTGAGACAACTGTGTTAACTTTACCAATGATATATATTTTATATAACTGACAACAGTAACGAATTAAATTAGTCATATTTATTAAGAAAAAAACAAACGTCGAAGAAATACCTAGATCTGTACGTTAAAAAATAATATACCTACATTATTCTACTAACATTAGCATTACTAATGCGAACGTGCATGCGCGTTTGTTTACTCGTTCGCGCTATAGCAGAGCACAGGCCTCCTCTCAGAATAAGAGGGCATTATTGGGACAATTGAATTTAATTAAATTACTAAGACCAAATTTTATTAGGTTATTATTTGTGATTTGTATTAAATTATATAAACTAATTTTTATCCCAATATTCCCATAGGATCGGGATAAAATCCCGAAATTTCAACTGCTGGGTTTTTTTTACGCATTTATATGATACCTAGGATTTTAGGTTTCCGTAGCCAAAATGGCAAAAAATGGAACATGTAGTAGTACATGGCGACATGTCTGTCTGTCTGTCTGTCCGCGGCTTTGCTCAGGGACTATCAATGCTAGAAAGCTGTAATTTTGCACGAATATATTTTATATGTAAGCTATGTCGACAAAATAGTACAATTAAAAATTCAAAAATATTTTTTCTTAGAGTACCTCATCCAACCTTGTAGTATGGGGTATCGTTGGATAGGTCTTTTAAAACCATTAGGGGGTTGCTAAACAATTTTTCGATTCAGTGATTTGTTTGCAAAATATTCAAATTAAAAGTGCAAATTTTCTCTCTTAAATAGGTATTCTCTATATTTCTTTCTATCTAAAATCTAAACCGATGGGTGGAAAAATTAAAAAACAATCAGGATGGCAGTAAGTATATCAAACTTACAAGGAAAACTATAACGGTTAAGTTTCCTTGAGAATTATTAGTAGTTTAAGAGTAAATAGCAGCGTAAAGTATAAAATATACCTAAACTTGGAATATTCCGTACAAAATACGAAATCCTTAGAAAAATATTACTTAATTTGGCGTAATGGCTACGGAACCCTATTTTAGGCGCGTTTAATATATTTCGTTCTGTGCTGCAAAATTGCAATATTTGTTCTAGGTCACAAGCATTGCAAATTTGGGAAAATATGAATAAATATTTATTGCGTAAAAAAACATTCGCGTAAAAAAACAAAAACCTGTTAAAATTTGCTTTGACTTTTCTAGTTAATTGCCGCGGTTACTTGGTCTACCAAACGACATGGGACACGGGATCGGGAAAAAATCTCGAAATTTCAACCGTTGAGTTGAGAGTCATGCATGAGTCACGATTGTTTGACGATATAAATTTTGGAAATTTCCGTGGGATTTTAGTAAAATCCCGGAATTTCAATTCAACTACCACATCCGATTACGCGTGCGAAGCCGCGGGTAAAGTAGGTAAGTAATATGGTCACAGTGTCGATGATACTGCAATGCCGAGTAACCAATAATGGCTAATGCCGCGTAACCTACAAAAACAGCAGATTTGAGATTTTGCGACTGGTATTTAAAAAAAGAAAAAATCTTGAAAATAACCTAACCATAAAAAAATATTTTGAATACAAGCTTTTATGCTGACTGTACTTTTTGTTGACTGTACTTGCATTGTCACCCAAACTACATTTGCATACCAAATTTCAAGTCTATGCTATTAACCGTTGAAGATTTCCGTCCTGCGGAGACGATCCTGGCTGGACTTCCAGGATGTCACTACTAGATTATTGTATTGTCACGCGATTTACATAGTATTCCAAATTTCAAGTCAATCTGACTACTGGAAGTTGGTCAAATTGAACTTGCAAGATTTGATTACAGACAGACAGACACAGGGACAGGTGAAACTAAATAAAAGCTTGTAAAAAAATGTCATTGTTGGTTACGCCGCATTTGCCATTTTTGGGTACGTGGCATTTCAGTATCATCGAGGTAAAACTGCTGGGCTACCATCGCTTAAGGATAAAGTGCATTTATTGACACCTACCTGAACCGCATTGATCTGTTGGTACGCATTTTCCATCGGAGTTGCGCAAGTAGCCCTTTGCGCAGACGCATCCCTCAATGCACTTTATAGGGTCTATACAAGGCACTGGTCTGTTCAGCTGGCTACAGTTCCTGGCATCGCATCCACCATTGATACAAGAATTGTATACTTCGTTGTCTCCGCATTTGGCTGTTATAAAAACATAGTAACTATTAATAGATGGTGTAACAAATGAAAAACTCCTTATTCGATTACCTATACATTGACAAGTTCTAATAGTCACTCAGTAGATTAGGACCCTGTCGCAGGGAGCCTCTGCTGCCCTTATCAAGATTTTTTTATAAGTGCGGCAAGTGCTGACTGAAACAGGGTTCTACTGAGTGTCACATAATGAAATTGTCAAGGTATATAATTAAGTCGTTGATTGACCACATCAACTCCACTATGTTCTGCGTTAAAATATTATTTAATTTAAGAAGGAATAAGTGTAACGTTGTAATGTTTTTTAAAATTGTCAGTAATAGCTTAGGCAATAAAGATTAAGATATCCCGATGATCGCGATATGTTGTGAGCTCCCATAAATATCATAAACTAAGTATTCTATGCACCTATTAAAAGAAGAAGAAGTAGGTGGTGATAGATAGGTAAATATTCTTTTGTTTTTGTTTGTTCATTTGTATGTAGGAAAGGGTAAATTATGTACTTAATAGCTACTAATGAACCGATTCTGAAAAATCCTTTGCTAATATGATGCTACAAGATCCTTAATTTACATTGGCAATTTTTATCCCAAAGAAGCGTATATAAAATTGCCCTAGGGCAATGTAAAGAAATATAATATCTTACGGCATTTATCTTTAGGGATGCACACGTTGGCAGCGTTCCGTAAGTAACCGTCAATACACCTGCAGGCTGGTTTGCACCCAGGGTCACCATAGTTGGGGTTCCGTGGGCAAAATATTGGGCCTGAGTCAAGACTGCATACTTGGGGTGGGCAAATCGCGGGACAAGAGTCGTACACTTCATTGGCTTTACATTGTAGTGCTGGAAATTATAAATATTATTTGCATAATACTGGTGTATTATTGGATTTTGTTATGCAAACGAGGTAAGGTTTTACTAAATCATACATACATACATAAGTACATAAAATCACGCTTCTTTCCCAACGGGGTAGGCAGAGACTACGTCTTTCCACTTGCTACGATTCTGGCATACAACTCTCGCTTCTTCTACATTCATCAAACTTTACATGCATTCACGTTGGTTTAGAGTATTCTATAGCAAAATATTCCTCAAAAGGAAAAACGGAACGTTACAGACAGCCGATTTACTCCAAAATTACTGTACAGATTGAGGTGAAAATTAGCACATATTAAGCTTGACGGCAATGTCTGTCTGTCTGTCTGTGGCATAGTAGCTTTAAAATGGATAGATCAATTTCGATGCGGATTTTTTTCGTGAAAGCAAATTTCCTTACGGCGGTTTTTAACAAGATTTCATTAAAATAGGTTCAGCTGTTTTTGAGATATTTAACTTTTAAATGACAAAATTGGGGGTTTTCCAACTTTCCTAAGTTGTTTAGACTATTCTATCAAGATATACAGACGTAACGTATATTTAACGTAATACAAAATTAGTGTTTCAAACCCAGTTGGTATTGGATTTTAAGTATAACGCGTTGACTCATTTGTTGCAATTAGTTTGATAAAATTTGTGATTTTAATACATTGTTGAAAGTAAATCACGAACTCAATGTATAGAAACCGCAAATTTTATCAGGGTAATTTTACCAAATGAGTTAACACATAAATGACCAGCATTATCTGAGCTTGACACGCTAATTTTGTATCACGTTGGAAAGGTCACCCGGTAGATTGAATTAATTGTTTACGTTTTTCGCAGTGGCATCTCAGCACGCATGTTCCCGTAGCGTTTCTGGCGTAGCCATCTGCGCATCGGCAGCCTGGCTGGCAGGCGGGATCGCCGGGCTTGGGTGGCGCTGCGCATCTTATCACACGGTCGTCGACGTCACAGCGACGTGGCGGGCACGGTGCGGGGCAAACGTCATACACCTCGTTCGGTTTGTTACATTGTGCTATAAGTAAATATCATAGGATAATTGGCTACAACCTAGTTCGAAGCTTTACATTGCCAGGGCAGACCACTGTGTGCCATAACTTAAGCTAAGTGTTTAATGGACCTAGACTATATAGTTTGTATGTATGTATATCTATTTTTTCAGTCTTTTCTGTAGTCTAAAAGGCGGTACTGAAGCATATTATCATGATCATTAGATCATAAATATCAAAGTCAACGCAAAAATTACCCAAAGGCTGTTTGACCGTGTGTTTGACCTATAGCATCTCAAGCAGAAGATCGTGGGTTGGCGCCCGCGGGCTCGCAGCTCTCAGTTTTTCGAAATTTGTTTGGAAAATTGTGGAAATATGCACACACCTGTCAATAAATTCAATGTTTGTGTATGATGTTTCCAAACCGCATTAGGCCCGCGAAAAAAATTACGCACTTATGCAACACGCTCTATCTGATAAATCGCTATCTATGTTGTGTCGTGAGTTAAATACAAAAGTGAGCATCCATAATTAGAATACGTTTGGTCGATACGATACGTATTTAGCGTCTGCCTGTTTAGCGTCATGTATGTCTTTATTTGTTCTATGTTTGTTCCTATGTTTGTTTTTTATGGCGTTAAATAAATGTATTTTCTTTCTTTCTTTCTTTCTTTATTTCAGGACCTCAAGATACAGGCTCAGCCTAGTTTGGGGTCCGCCAGACATCTTTTTTTATGTATACGTGTGTCATTTTTAAGGGAAATAAATTATTATTATTATTATTATCTCGATACATTGGCGTACAGTGGACCTAGGTAGCACTTTCGCTGCCTACCTTCAATGAACGCCCCAGTCTAACGTATCATACGCTAAATAAAGGCTGACTAATAAATTTGCTAGGTGGGCAAAATTGGTCACTCTATTGGCTAGCTGGCCAATCAACGCGTTGGCGGAGAAATTGAAACGCCATAATGAGTTTAAGTAGGCTCACGGACCTGGATTTGACCAGCCTTGCGCTAAATGATTAAAGTGTAATAAAAATCATTTTTAATAATTTAGAATACTAAAAAACAGTTTCAATAATTGACTATCCAATAAATCAGACGTTTTCAACCGGTGTGTGCCGTGTATATTTTCAGGTGTGCCGCGATTTCAAGCAGTATATGCTGCATTGCACTCATAAATAGCTATATTAATGATAAAACAGTACGAAAACAATCCGCTGTCCGTTATGTTGTACATAATGTGTATACTGTACGGAACCCTCTATGCGCCAGTCCGGCTCGCACTTGGCTATTTTTTACTAAAGTGCCGTGAAACTTTGATAAACAAAAAGTGTGGCATTCAATCGAAAAGGTTGAAAACGCCTGCAATAAATAAACTATAATAACTTACGTTGTTCGCATTGGTCCTTTGGCACACAAGTTCCGTTCGAAGCACGCAAGTAGCCCTCTTTGCAGATACATCCATTGATGCAAGCTTTAGGGTCCAGCTTCACACATGGCACTGGTTTGCCCACCTGGCTGCAGTTCCTGGCGTCACAGCCACCGTTGATGCAAGCGTTGTACACTTCATTGGCTCCACACGTTGGTGCTGTGGTGTAAAAATGTACTTTAAAAAAAAATCTACTTAGAGAGGAGGGGGGGAAGGGAAGCGATGGGGGAGACCTACTATGTCGAACAGTGAACGTTCTACGGCTGACTGATGAGAACAGGGGTGTGATTCTGCAAACCTCAGTTGTCTTTTTCCTAAAATGACCTCGCCTCTCTTGCCTGTTAGGCCTGATAGAGTAAAATTATGCCCAGTTAAGATCTGTAAGAAAAAACGCACAAGTTGCACTACAGTGCGAGGAGTAGACGCGTCTGAAGTGGTCAATCGAGCGCCACAATGTAATAGAACTTACACGGTTTTTCTTGCAGATCTAAGACAGGCCCAATCTTTAGGGCCCAATGCAATTTGGAACGAAGGAGTCGTGATTTTGATAGTTGTGATAGATGGCACCATACGCCGCTATTCTGATCACTTAAGGTAAAAGGCCGTATCTCTATAAAAAATGACCTTGACCTTGAGTTAGGAGTCATCCATTAATCACGATAGGTTCGAAAGGGGGAAGGGGAGGGGTTCCGGAAAAATCACGTAACATCACAAGGGGGGAGAGGGGTGTAATGAGAAAAATCACGTGTATTTATTTTCTGTCTTGCTAATCCGTGGTCCGAAGATAATGTCAATTAAATATACTATTGCGATATACTTTATACCTGTTTTTATTAAAGATATTAGGTATTTTATTCTGAATTTTTTAAGATATTTTTACTAAAAAAATACACGTGATTTTTGTGTGGGGGGTTGGTTGACAGCCCCTTATCTATCTACCTATCTATTTCATTTATCTATCTAATGTAATCTAATCTATCTATTTAATCTAATACCTTTAAACGAGCTTGAATATAATCAGAACCTCGGAAACGGCTTCAACAATTTCGATGAAATTTGGTATGGGTTCGAAGCTTGGACTTATCTCTAGAAAAACGCTTATTATCGAGTTTTAGCCCGTATTAAACTTCATAATGGCAGTGTTAAATAAATCAAAAGTTATGTTTTTCGAGATACCGCCTTTTGCCTGGAATAACAGAATGTTGAAGCTAGGGCTGGAAATCGAGCCTGAACCTTTCGTGACGATTGACTATTACACCATCCTGTGCGATTAGAAGAATTTGAAAAAAAAATAGGTACCGAACACGAAAACCTCTAAAACAACTGAAAGTAATTATTTCCGATATTACGACAACAAATTAATACGAGTATGTTTTCCAAATGTTTAATGTACGTATTTTGTAAGTAATATCTTAGGTACCTACACATTTTTATTTCAGTATTTGAAAAACGAACAATTTAACTTACTACAGACTTGTGTAAGGACGCATTTTTTGAGGTTACGGTCGTAAATGAAACCATGCTTGCACTCGCCTTTTGAATATTTGTAAATATGTTTTAAGTAAATTTATTTTGTTATGACGATCCCTATTTGAGATACCATTTATTTATAGTTTTAGTTTTAGGTACTTTTCATTGACATAATTAATAATTTGATTTCTTGACAACTCCCCCTTGAGGACGAATTTAATTTATTTTGACATTGTATTTTATTGGTTGTTTTTTATATTTGCTTATTTTTAAAAATTTTGACGATCTCAGTATAAATTCTTATATAATCTGACTTAATGTATTTATATAATGTAATTGTTATGTTGAGTGAATAAATAAACTAAACTTAACAATGAGAAATTTAATAGCGAATGATTAAAACTTCTTTAAAAATCTTGACAGTAGCTTGCCACTACACTGACAAAAAAAAAAATGACACATAATGCTAATAGCTTTCCCATCAAAGTCGTTTCAACGACGATTAGAGAAATAAACTTTGTTGCGTCAAAACACCCTGTCAATGAGATAATTAATAGCGAATGATTAAAACTTCTTTGAAAATCTTGACTGTCACGAGTAACTTCACCACCACCCATTTCACTTAGAAAAATAAATGTCAAAGTCACATAATGCTAATAGTTTTCCCATCAAAGTCGTTGAACTTCGTGACAAACGACGGGTTAACTTAACAGAAAGTGAATATGTTGTTACTCAAATGCATATCTTGTCACGCAATTATGCAACACGCTGTATCTGATACATCGATATCTATGTTGTATCACGTATCTTAAATACCCCATGAGTTAAATACAAAAGTGAGCACTCATAATTAAAATACGCTTGGTCGATACGATACATTGGTGTGCAGTGGATCAATTCCAAGGTAGGCAGCTGCTTGTTTGCACCTGCACCAGCATAGCAGCCCATCGCAGCAGTGTAAGTAGCACTGGCGCTGCCTACCTTCAATGAACGCCCCGGTATAACGTATCATACGCTAAATAAAGGCTGGTTAATAAATTTGCTAGGTGGGCAAAATTAGTCACTCTATTAACTAGCTGGCCAATCAACGCGTTGGCGGGGAAATTGAAACGCCATTATGAGCTTAAATAGGCTCACGGACCTGGATTTGACCAGCCTTCGCGCTAAATGATTAAAGTGTGGTAATAAACATTTTTAATAATTGACTATCCAATGAATCAGACGTGCCGCGGCACACTAGTAGTGTGCCTTGTATATTTTTAGGTGTACCGCGATTCCACGCAGTATATGCTATCATGAATAACAATTTTAATGTTAAAACAGTACGAAAACAACCCACCGTCCTTTATGTTGTACATATTATGGGTATACTATACGGAACCCTCTATGCGCCAATCCGGCTCGCACTTGGCTATTTTTTACTGGTGTGCCGTGAAACTTTGATGAACAATAAGTGTAGCATTAAATCCAAAAGGTTGAAAACGCCTGCAATAAATAAATTATAATAACTTACGTTGTTTGCATTGGTCTTTTGGCACACAAGTTCCGTTTGAAGCACGCAAGTAGCCCTCTTTGCAGATACATCCCTTGATGCAAGCTTTAGGGTCCAGCCTCACACATGGCACTGGTTTGCCCACCTGGCTGCAGTTCCTGGCGTCACAGCCACCGTTGATGCAAGCGTTGTACACTTCATTGGCTTCACACGTTGGTGCTGTAGTTTAAAAATGTACTTTTTTTTTTCAATTTCTACTAAGACGATGGGGGAGACCTATATGTCGAAAAGTGAACGTTCTACGGCTGACATGATGAGAACAAGGGTGTAATTCTCCAAACCACAGTTTCCCAAACCTTTATAATATGCGCCTCAGTTTTCTGTTTCCTAAAATGACACGCCTCTCTTGCCTGTTAGGTCTATTAGAGTAAAATTATGCCCAGTTAAGATCTGCAAGAAAAAACGCACAAGTTGCACTACAGTGCGAGGATCAGACGCGTCTGAAGTGGTCAATCGAGCGCCACAATGTAATAGAACTTACACGGTTTTTCTTGCAGATCTAAAACTGGATCTCTAGGGCCCAATGAAATTTGGAACGAAGGAGTCGTGATTTTGACAGTTGTGATAGATAGCAGCACATGTCTCTATTCTGACCACTTAAAGTAAAAGGCCGTATCTCTATAAAAAAAATACTTTAAGTTAGGGGTCGTCCATTAATCACGTTAGGTTCGAAAGGGGGGAGGGGAGAGGTTCGGGAAAAAAACACGAAATATCACAAGGGGGGTGTAACGAGAATAATCACGTGTATTTATTTTCTGTCTGGCTAATCCGTGGTCCAAAGATAATGCACATTATATATATTATTGAGATATACTTTATACCTGTTTTTATTAAAGATAATATTATGATTTTTTTAAGATATTTTTACTAAAAAAATACACGTGATTTTTGTGTGTGTGTGGGGGGGGGGGTGGTAAGTCTTAACCCATACCGCGTATCACCACGGGGGGGAGGAGATTAAATATTTACTAAAAACCTCAAATGATTCATGGACGGCCCCTTATCTATCTACGTATCTATTTCATTCATTTATCTATCTATCTATCTAATCTAATACCTTTAAACGAGCAATACGTTTTTATAATCAGAACCTCGGAAACTGCTCCAACAATTACGATGAAATTTGGTACGGGTCGGGTTCCGGGGATGACAAATCGATTAAGCTTGGACTTATCTCTAGAAAATCGCTTATTATCGAGTTTTAGCCCGTATTAAACTGCATAATGGCAGTGTTCAATGAATCAAAAGTGATGTTTCTCGAGATACCGCCTTTTGCATGGAATAACAGAATGTTGAAGCTAGGGCTGGAAATCGAGCTTGAACATTTCGTGACGATTGACCATTACACCATCCCGTGCGAGTAGTTGAATTTGAAAAAAAAAATAGGTACCGAACACGAAAACCTTTAAAAGAACTGAAAGTAATATTTCAGATATTATGACAACAAATTAAATCTTAGGTACACATTTTATTTCAGTGTTTGAAAGACCAACAATTTAACTTACTGCATTGTGTTGGAAGAACGCACTTTTTGACGTTACGGTCATAGATGAAACCATTCTTGCAAGCGCAGCCGTTGAGAATACAAATATCAGGGCATCCAACTCCCTTTTTGTTATAGTTCGAGCAATTAATGCAAAAAGTTCCGCAACCAGGGCCTGCATTTTCATCGCCACCGCATGCTGTGTAAAAAAAAGAAAAGTAAATAAACCTATTAATAATTATGAATGCAAAAGTTCGTGAATTTACGTGTACGTGTTTCTTACTCCTTCACGTTAAAATTGCAGTCGAATTAAGATGAAATCTGGTACCATGTAGATTGTAAGACGTTTGGTATACAGAGGCAATATTAATCCCCGTGTTCCTACGGGATCCGCTTTAAATCCAAAAATCGTAACGGCTAATGTCCTCCAGAGACATGAAATTCTTCAAGGACGTTTGTCATGCAAGGTAAATTAACTCTTAATAAGGTAGAGGCGATTTAGCGACCACATGCATTGATTTGGAAATTCAATCTTATTGTTATAGTTATAAGTTACAATATTCTTTCGAAGACACAAACTGAGACAAGGATGCATATAAAAACCAGAAAAAGAGATCAGCGCTGGGAATCGAACCCAGGTCCACAGCATTCCGTGCTGCGTGCCATTCCCCTACACCACCACTGGACAAAAGTACAGACATGAATTTCTCCTACGTATACTTGTATATCTTTTTATCTTACCTTGTTTAGAATATTTTTGTACAAATATAGAAACACTAACCAAATTTTATTTCATTATGTAACGGTGGCATCTTTATTGCATAATGCTACATATAAAACTGATAGATCTAAGTAAAATTGTGCCATTTTTGTGTTCAAACTATTACGAATTCATTTGGATAATTCTTGAACTTGTAGGAGAGCATGCGTTATCCCATTAGGCTTAGCGTGGTCCTTGAGTTAGTCTTTCTTAACCCCTGATGCAAAAAGTGGGGTATTATAAGTTTGACCGCTATGTGTGTCTGTGTGTTTGTCTGTCTGTGTTACCGTAGCTCTAAAACGGGTGGACGGACTTGAATGCGGTTTTTTTTATATTTGTATTTAGGTTTTCTGGCGATGGTTATTAGACATGTTTCATCAAAATCGGTTTCTGAGATATTGAACTTTGAAGTGACAAAGTCGGGGGTTCTCCAACTTTTTGTTGAGGTTACTGTTGGTTCCTGAGGGACCCTAGCCCTTTTCAGTACGAATCGCTGGTGTTGTAACTTACATGGACACTGGTCTTGTGGAACGCATGTGCCGTTAGCAGCGCGAACGAGTGAGCCCTTGCAGACGCATCCTGGCTTGCAGTTGCTGTCGCAGTTCAATGGAAATCCAAGTTCAGAACACGTGTATGGTGTACAACTACGGTTCTTACAATCGGTGTACACCTCGTCTTTTTTGCATGTTGGTGCTGTGAACAAAGAAACAGGGTTTGTCAGTGCAAGTTCAATCTGTTAACTGTACTTGCATCATCATTCTAACGCAAAATCAAAGTTTAAGCCATATTTTGACTATATCTTTATTCTTTTATTAACCCCCGACGCAAAAAGAGGAGTGTTATAAGTTTGACCGCTATGTGTGTCTGTCTGTGGCACCGTAGCTATAAAACGGATAGACCGATTTGAATGCGGTTTTTTTTTATTCGACTGGATGGCAAACAAGCAAATGGGTCTCCTGATGGTAAGAGATCACCACCGCCCATAAACATCTGCAACACCAGGGTTTATTGCAGCCGCGTTGCCAACCTAGAGTCCTAAGATGGAATACCTCGCGTGCCAGTAATTTCACCAGCTATCTTACTCACCACTTAACAAAATTTCTTCAAAATCGATTCAACCGTTTTTGAGATATTGAACTTTGAAGTAACAAATTCGGGGTTTTCCAACCTTTTGTTGGTTCGATTATGCTATAACAGCTTTTACGAGTATTAACGTCGAGATCTCTACCACCTAATCTTTTGTGTACCAACCGTCAGGTAATTCGTTCACTAAGTAGACGTGGTTGGAATTAAATTTGTAAGCGTTAATCCAAATAAAGCCGTGGTTGTTTAGTGGTTTGATCTATCGCCTCTCAGGATCTTGGGTTCAAACCCCGGCTCGCACCTCTGAGTTTATCGAAATTCATGTGCGAAATTACATTTGAAATTTATCACGAGCTTTGCGGTGAAGGAAAACATCGTGAGGAAACCTACACACACCTGCGAAGCAATTCAATGGTGTGTGTGAAGTTCTCAATCAGCACTGGGCCCGCGTGGGAACTAAGGCCCGAGCCCTGTCATCCTGAGAAGAGGTCTGTGCCCAGCAGTGGGACGTATATTGGCTTGGATGAATCTTAAACAAATTGACATCAATTTAAATAAAAACATATTTTTTCATATAATCTAGTTACGTTATATTTTTTTAAGTAGCTATATAAGGTGCTAACAAATCAGGTACTCATATTTTTACAGCAGATAGTACACGTCTAGAAGTAGACTCAAGTATATAAAATTTAAAAGTTTATGTTACTTATTAGAGATAATAAGAGAAATAAACTTTGTTGCGTCAAAACACCCTGTCAATGAGATAATTAATAGCGAATGATTAAAACTTCTTTGAAAATCTTGACTTTCACGAGTAACTGACCATTTCACTTAGAAAAATAAATGTCAAAGTCATATAATGCTAATGGTTTTCCCATCAAAGTCGTTGAACTTCGTGACAAACGACGGGTTAACTTAACAGAAAGTGAATATGTTGTCACTCAAATGCATATCTTGTCACGCAATTATACAACACGCTGTATCTGATACATCGCTATCTATGTTGTGTCGCGTATCTTAAATACCCCATGAGTTAAATACAAAAGTGAGCATCCATAATTAGAATACGCTTGGTTGATACGATACATATCTCATCTTGATACATTGGCGTGCAGTGGATCAATTCCAGGGTAGGCAGCTGCTAGTTTGCACCTGCAGCAGTACGCCAGCCCACCGGAGCAGTGTATTTGCGCTGCCTACCTTCAATGAACGCCCCGGTATAACGTATCATACGCTAAATCTAGGCTGGCTAGTAAATTTGCTAGGTGGGCAAAATTAGTCACTCTATTGGCTAGCTGGCCAATCAGCGCGTTGGCGGGGAAATTGAAACACCATAATGAGCTTGAATAGGCTCACAGAGCTGGATTTGAAGAGCCTTGCGCTAAATGATTAAAGTGTGATAAAAATCATTTTTAATAACTTAAAATGGTAAAAAACAGCTTTAATAATTGACTTTACAATAAATCTGACGCATTCAACCGGTGTGCCACGGCACACCAGTAGTGTGCCGTGTATATATTCAGGTGTATCGCGATTTCAGGTAGTATATGCTGAATAAAAATCATAAATAGCTATTTTAATGATAAAACAGTACGAAAACAATCCGCTGTCCGTTATGTTGTACATATTATGCCTTTACGTAACCCTCTATGCTCCGGCTCGCACTTGGCTATTTTTTACTGAAGTGCCGTAAAACTTTGATGAACAAAAAGCATGGCAATAAATCCAAAAGGTTTAAAACGCCTGCAATAAATAAACTATAATTACTTACGTTGTTTGCATTGGTCCTTTGGCACACAAGTTCCGTTCGAAGCACGCAAGTAGCCCTCTTTGCAGATACATCCATTGATGCAAGCTTTAGGGTCCAGCTTCACACATGGCACTGGTTTGCCCACCTGGCTGCAGTTCCTGGCGTCACAGCCACCGTTGATGCAAGCGTTGTACACTTCATTGGCTCCACACGTTGGTGCTGTGGTTCAAAAATGTACTTTTTTTTTTTCAATTTCTATTAAGACCATGGGGGAGACCTACTATGTCGAACAGTGAACGTTCTACGGCTGACATGATGAGAACAGGGGTGTGATTCTTTAAACCACAGCTTTCCAAACCTTTATAATATGCGCCTCAGTTGTCTTTTTCTTTAAATTACTACGTCTCTCTTGCTTGTTAGGCCTGTTAGAGTAAAATTATGCCCAGTTAAGATCTGCAAGAAAAAACGCACAAGTTGCACTACGTACTCGTACAGTGCGAGGAGCGGTACGTGTCTGAAACGCACCGTATTTTATGCATGCTTTCCACACCGCTGTTTATAATACGCAAACGGTGCGGAATTGCAGTGACTTGCATATTTTAAGTAGCGGTGTAGAGAGCATCACACATTATGAGAATAATCACGTGTATTTATTTTCTGTTTGGCTATTCCGTGGTCCGAAGATAATATCGATTATATATATTTTTGAAATATACTTTAAACCTGTTTTAATTAAAGATAATATTTTATTCTGAATTTTTTAAAATATTTTTATTAAAAAAATATTTGGGGTTAAATATTTGTTACAAAACATCACATGATTAATGGACGGTCTATCTATCTGTTTCATTTATCTATCTATCTATCTAACCTCATCATGTCATCATGTCAGCCGAAAGACGTCCACTGCTGGACATAGGCCTCCCCAAGGCTCTCCTCTCAGATCCGTGTGTCATCACTGGCAACACACACTGGTCAAAGACTTTTGACTTTAAACACTGCGGTAATTTGGACGAAAAGACACTGCGAATCTATCTAATTGATCTCATCTATCTATCTAATCTAGTACCTTTAAACGAGCAATTCTTGTATATAATTAGAATCTCGGAAACGGCTCCGACAATTTCGATGAAATTTGGTACGGGGGGTTTCCGGGGATGACAAATCGATTAAGCTTGGTCTTATCTATAGAAAAACGCTTATTATAGAGTTTTATCCCGTTTTAAACTGCATAATGGCAGTGTTAAATAAATCAAAAGTGATGTTTTTCGAGATACCGCCTTTTAAGATTGTTTTTTTTTGGAATCTTTTTGTATTTTTTATTTCAATTCCAAATTTTTACTTTTACGGTCATCCCGTAAAACCGAAATTGAAAATACAAACTGAAATATAGATGCACAGAAAAAACAGAAAAATAAGACCATCACTGGGAATCGAAAAACCAATTTTCCAAAAAACCAATCTTAATTTGATTGCTTAGAAACGATATCTCTTGTCCGGGTGAGCGGTTAGTTCCAAAGGAATGCCGAAAAAAGTTTGAGGGCTTACGGCATAGATGTCGCTAGCGTCGCTGCTTAAGTGACTAAGTAAGAAACACAAGCTGAGATATGAGGTGGATAGGGAAATTCGTGTCGGTACCGTTGACCATCAGTGGTGTAGCGGTATAGCACGCGGTACGGATTACCGAGGACCTGGGTTCGATTCCCAGTGATGGTCTTATTTTTCTGTTTTTTCTGTGCATCTATATTTCAGTTTGTATTTTCAATACCGCCTTTTGCCTGGAATAACAGAATATTGAAGCTAGGGCTGGAAATCGAGCCTAAACATTTCCTGACGAATTACCATTACACCATCCCGTGCGATTAGAAGAATTTGAAAAAAAAAATGTACCGAACACGAAAACCTCTAAAACAACTGAAAGTAATATTTCCGATATTATGACAACAAAATTAATACGAGTATGTTTTCCAAATGTTTTATGTACGTAGTTTGTAAGTAATATCTTAGGTACACATTTTTATTTCAGTATTTGAAAGACCAACAATTTTACTTACTGCATACTTGTGGAAGGACGCACTCTTTGAGGTTAGGGTCATAGATGAAACCATCCCTGCAATCGCAGCCGTTGGGATAACAAATATCAGGGCATACAACTGGCTTTTTCTTATAGTTCGAGCAATTAATGCAATGGGTTCCGCAACCAGGGCGAGCATTTACATCGCCACCGCATCCTGTGTATAAAAAAGTAAATAATCCTATTAATAATTATGAATGCGAAAGTTAGTGAATTTAGGTGACGTGTTTCTTACTCCTTTACGTTATAATTGCAGTCGAATTAAGATGAAATCTGGTAATATGTAGATTGTAAGACGTTTGGTATACAGAGGCAATTTTAATCCCGGTATTTTGACGGGGTCCGTGTTAAATCCCAAAATCGTAACGGCTATGTCCTCCAGAGACATGAAATTCTTCAAGGACGTTTGTCATGCAAGGTAAATTAACCCTTAATAAGGTAGAGGCGATTTAGAGACCACATGCATTGATTTGGAAATTCAATCTTATTGTTACAGTAATAAGTTACAATATTCTTTCGAAAATACAAACTGAGACATGGATGCACAGAAAAACCAGAAAAAGAGACCAGCGCTGGGAATCGAAGCATTCCGTGCTGCTGCTTAAGTAGCGTAGTAGAAAAAAACAACCTGAGATATATATGCATAAGATAAATTCGTGTCTGTACTCCTGCCCAGTGGTGGTGTAGGGGTATGGCCCAGCGCTGGCCTCTTTTTCTGTGCATCCATGTTTTAGTTTGTATTTTTGATATGGTTTTACGGGATATTAGTAAAAGTAACAAAGATTTGGAGTTGAAATAAAAAATACAAAAAGAGTCCAAATACGAATTATTATACAATATTCTTTATAATACGGTATTTGACTATTTTGTATATGTTTTATACATTAAAACTACACAATGCCTGTTATCGAATAGAGAAACAATTATTAAGCTGCCTTTACAAATAACAAAGTTATAAGATTTGAAATTCAAGATTAGACAGAGAAAGACATACTGGCATGTGACGTCACTCGCCAGTACCGCCATACTTGCTGCATAGAGAAAAGCGTTTGAGAAAGAGACAAGTATATAGATTTTTCAAAAAATCACTATAAATCCAATTTTCAACCAAATTAAGTTTTCTCTTCGCTAAACACTGTCTGTACATCTATATTTTTATAATAACATTAAGATATGGCAATTTCAGGAGTTGTCAAATACCGTATTAATAAAAATAGCTTTAAAAATATCTTTTGCCAGGTATGTATTCGATAGCTGCTTTTGATTCTGTGGTAGTATGCTCCAATAAATAGGACCTTATTAAGGGTAAGTTAAACACCACAACGTTATGCCAAAATCTGCAAGCGTATAAAGCGTTTTAATATAATAATTTATTTTATTCAATATATTTTAACAAATAAATAGCACTTAAATTAAAAATAAAAAAAAACCGACAAAAAAAATGTCAGCAAAAATAAAAATAAAAAAGCCCGAAAAAAAAACGCCGCTAAAAAGGCAACTAAAAAGTAAAAAATAATTATGCACTACCTAGCTGTTGCCCGCGAATTCATCTGCGAAGAATCCGTTTATCCCTTTTTTTTTTTTTTTTTTTTATTATTGTTAGCCTATTCTGTCCCACTGCTGAGCAAAGGCCTCCCCCAATACTTCCACTGCTCTCTGTCCCCTGCATACAAGGGCCAGTCCTTCAAGAAGAAGTCCAGTTCATCCCGCCATCGCCGCCTAGGTCTGCCAGGTCGCCTTTTCGAGTTGGTAGGCATCCACTCGGTGGTTATCTTGGCCCAAAGCTCGTCTGGCATGCGGCAAACATGGCCAGCCCAGTCCCACTTCAGCTTAGACGCCGATCGACCTACATCAGTGATTTGGGTCATGGAGCGCAGGGCGGTGTTCCGGATCCGATCGACGAGTTTTAAACCTAGCATGCTGCGCTCCATGGCTCGCTGGCAAACCCCGATTTTGAACTTTAGAGCTTCTGTCAAGGACCAAGTTTGAGCACCGTAGGTGAGAGTTGGTAGTACGCACATATCCATGAGTTTCCTTTTTAAGGAAATTGGGAAGTTACCCTTCATAAGGTGTTTCATTGACCAATAGCTCCTCCAGGCGTTTTCTGTCCGTCTTTCGACTTCTTTTTCTTGCCTCGCCTGGAAGGAGACTAATTGGCCCAAGTAAATATACTCATGGACATATGCGATTTGTTCACCGTTTATCTCAATCCTACGTTGGGTGCTATTTGTCATTAACTTGGTCTTCGACATGTTCATCCTTAGTCCAACCTCGAGGCTTGCTTTGCTTAGATCACTAAGCATAACTTGGAGGTCGGTAGCTGATGAAGAGAAGAGGACTATATCGTCAGCGAATCGAAGATTAGTTAATCTTCTATCACCGACGACCAGCCCCTTGTCCTCCCAGCGCGGCGCTAGCTTCCGAAAGACCTCTTCAAGTGTGCTGGTAAAAAGTTTGGGCGATAGCGGGTCTCCTTGTTTGACCCCTCTTTGTATAGGGAAGGACGGTCCTGTTGAATCCAGTCTTATAGCGGCTGTACTATTGGTGTATATGGTTTCGAGGAGGTTAATATAGGCTTGTTCAATGTTTTGGTTGTGCAAAGCTTCGAAAATGGAAGAATGGGTAAGGCTGTCAAAGGCTTTAGAGTAATCGACAAAGGCAAGATAAAGGGGGTAGTTGTGTTCCTGAAATTTTTCCAGTATTTGGTTCAAGGCTTGAAGGTGATCAGTGGTCGAGAGTCCAGGACGAAACCCTGCCTGCTCAGGTGGCTGGTGGTAGTCAAGCTTTCCTGATATGCGCCTTTCGATAACTTTTATGAAGACTTTGTACAGATGAGAGACAAGACTTATAGGGCGGTGATTTCCAACATCAGTCTTGTCTCCCTTCTTGTACAACAGGATGATATTTGAGTGGCACATGTCTTTAGGAAAACAACCGGATTTTAATATATTATTAAAGAGCTCTGTAATACGGGGAATCAGTTCTGGCCCTCCAACCCTCAATGCTTCAGTTGTGATGCCATCCTCGCCTGGGCTTTTACAAAATTTCATTTTACGAAGGGTAAAATATACTTCATCGTTTGTTATCGGCGGGATGTCATTAAAGCCTCTGCTCGATAAACAGGGATTAGGCCGAGATGAGTCTGAGTACAGGTTCTTGTAGTACTTAGTCGCAATGTCCAAAACCTTACATCGTTCGCTCTGCTCCACACCATTTTCATCCTTCAAGCGAGTTACCCAAGACTTGCCAGATGAAGTTCCGTGTTTAGCAGCTCTTAAGGATCTATTTTTGGTTAGGGCTATTTCAATTAATTTGGTTTTGTAATTTCTTAGATCACTCCGAATTCTTCTTTTAACTAATTTGTCTATTTTTCTGTATTCTGCGTTGTTGTTAATTTTATTTACTGTTTGCCTTTCTTCTATTAATTTTATAGTTTCTTCGGTTAATTTCTTGTATTTGTTTTTTACTGCCTTTATCTTGTTACTAGCCTGTTTTATACTTTTCTTTATATGTTCGTATTGGTCATCAACAGTACTATCTTGTATGTTATCTAAAATGCTGAAGTAGTTATTTAATTCTAAATTGAAATCTTGTTCCTGGTTTATCAAGGTATGTTTGTCGTGCCTTCGAGTACAGTTTTTGAAAACTAATTGTTTGTGATAAATTTTTTGACTGAATAAAATCTTAGCGCGGAGTGGCCTGTGGTCTGAACTGAATTTTATATTGTTTATGGTTTCGATGTTTTTAACAATTTGTTTATTAGAAGCCAGGCAATAGTCTATTTCATTTCTGGTACGGCAATCAGGGGAAATCCATGTCCAACGACGCTGAGCTTTTTTAAAGTAGAAACTGTTGGCGATGTGTAGATTTTGACCGAAGGCGAACTGCATAAGGCGTGAACCACGAATATTTCGGTCACCAAGACCATGCGGTCCAATGATATCGGCATTATCCAGATCTTGCCTTGTTCCCACTTTGGCGTTAAAGTCACCAAGCACCAAGTTGAAAGTGGCTCGATGCTCATCGCAAGCTCTGTTTAGGACGTCATAGAAATCTTCTACTTCACTATCTGAGTACGCGGTAGTAGGTGCATACACTTGAACTATGGATAAAGTTTGCTTATCGGTGATTCTAAATTTTAGTACAGCAATCCTGTCGGAATAAGCTATGAATTCGATAATGTTGTCCTTCCATTTTTTGGCCACTAAAAATCCTACGCCACCCACACCACCAGCATGACCATAGTAATAAAGTATTGTATCTTTACGTTCTAAAGTATCTTCGCCTTCTCTTCTAACCTCAGACAGACCGACGATATCCCAATTGATATCGTCAAGAGCATTTTCCAACTCCAGAAGACGTTCCTCTGTTCTAAGCGTTCTGGTATTGTAAGTTAGAATATTTAGCGAATATTCGGAGTCCTTATTTGAAATCGCGTTGTTCGTTTGACGGTGGATCAGATTCGCCCGGGGATTCTTCGCACCCCATGCCCTAGGGTTGTCCCGCCTACCGTCATTGGCAAGATCCCCAGAGCCGCCGGGCACTAGGGGCCGTATGTAAGAGAGCCTATCCATATTGGGGGGGTTTGGACGTGTAACCCACCACGCTCGTCCAGTGCGGGTTGGTGGGTGAGCAGTGAGCCTGCTAGCTCGGCTCGGTGGCGCCGCCGTTGATGGTTAGACCATTCTTCCGCCGCCGCCCTAAGTTAGTATCCTGCTCTAACACTAACTGCCCGACTGAAACCACATGTCTTTGTGCTCTCGTCGGCGTCACACTTGAATTAACAAGTGTGCGACAGTTTAACGTCGTATCGAGGACGTTTATCCCTATTTTAGTATAATTATCTAGTTATATTTTTTTATCTAAGCGTTGTCGGTGTCGGGGGACCGCTAAGGTCGTAAGCTTGGTCGATACGATACGTATGCACAGGTTGATTATGTTTGGCCGGAATGACAATTTATTTATTTTGTTCAGGAAATTAAAACAAAAATATCGTATAAAAAGTTTTCTTAATTTATATTTAAAGTTTAATTTTAAGTTTAGTTTTAAGTTTTAGGTAAGGATTTAATTCAATATTAGATTTAAGATATTTAAATCATATTTTACACTCAAGTAATCAGAATGGTCACTTGATCACACACCAGAAACCTTCACCCCTCACAATATATAACAACTTTTAATTTAATATTAATTTAAATCTATATGGTCCTTGCTATTACCTAAATTAAATAGTCTAAATAAATTTTATGTACGTTATAACACAATTAAAACACTTACTACAATCTTAAAATCTATTACCAGAAAAAGAGCGTATCTTCACCGCACTTACGTCCTTTTGTTGAGAAGCGCAGTTTTTCGGCAATAACTCAAAAACGGTATATTTTTTAAGCGTTACCTTTCCATGTTTTTTGGACAAACGCTTTACAAGCTAGAGGGGGGGGGGAGACACAATTTTTGCTACTTTGGGAGCGATTATTTCCGGAAATCTTCACTTAATCAAAG
Source organism: Choristoneura fumiferana (assembly GCF_025370935.1). Lineage (NCBI taxonomy): Eukaryota > Metazoa > Arthropoda > Insecta > Lepidoptera > Tortricidae > Choristoneura > Choristoneura fumiferana. The sequence goes on from NC_133483.1 coordinate 4,670,288, forward strand.
TCCTTAATATATTTTCAAAAGAGCTGTCGAACTATGTGCCACGCGTTGATGTGTTAATTTTTTTTTTCAATTTTCGTTACGTGTATGGAGTGCCCCCCTATAAATATTTTTTTTTGTAATTTAACTACAAAACTAAATAGCGGCTTTTACAAGACATCTGTACTCCAAATTTCATTGATATACATCTTCTAGTTTTCGAGTAAAATGCCTGAGACATACGGACGGACAGACAAACAGACAGACAGACGGACTTGACGAAACTATAAGGGATCCGTTTTTGCCATTTTGGCTCCGGAACCCTAAAAGCAGAAAAGAAGTTAGAGCCGGGAATTTGCGGTTGGCATACGTATACTATACAGCTTTGACAGCAAATTGTTCTTACTAAAAAACGAATTAAAAAACTACACTTAGGGGCTGTTTCACCATCCATTGATTAGTGTTAACTGATGGTTAAATGTGATGCAGTCTCTATTTGTTTTGTTCGAATAGACGGAGACGGCATCACATTTAACCGTCAGTTAACACTAATCAATGAATGGTGAAACAGCCCCTTATAATTGCATTTTCTTTACCACAACTTGAATCCGTGCCCGGAGTGTCGCCAGTGGCCTCTGTCTCTCCAGTGTTTCCTGTTGCCTGAGTGTCAACCGTGCCTTGGACAGCAGCGTCTATGTATAATATTATAAATAATGAAAATTAAAAATTGGTGAAATTTCACTATGACTTTTCATAATGGATACTGAGTGATTTCAGTGTGCTCGTGACTGTGGCGGTTATAAAACGAAACATCGAGGTTAATAATCATGTTTTGGGAGCGATAAGGACATGTAGTGTAATATTAAACCAAGTTTCGAAAGAAATATTGGCTATACTTTTTAGTATATAGTGTAGTAGTAGTAGTATAGTGTAGCTATATTAAATAATAAATACGATAGTACATAAAGATATAACTAAAACGAGGTTAGTCTTAAGTTATGAGTTGACTATTATAAATATTCTAGTTTTTACCCGCGGCTTTGCACACGTACACACGCACGCACGCATTAGATCCACCAAAAAATTCCTGCGAGAATGTCGGAAAATTAAATCGTGTTTTTTTTTATTGACGTTACATTGAGAGAGAGAGAGAGAGAGAGAGATAGTATGTAAATATTTCTCAATTAATTTCAGGGCCATCATGTACAACCGTTTAGGTTAGGTAAGGTTAGTTTTATAAAAATCCTGAAATATTTACAGTTTCAGAAATATTAACAGTTGGGAAATGAAAAGTTGCGAAATGAAACAGGTTGCCAAACGTTATTCGCCGAAACATTAGTAGACCGGGTTGTGACCATCTCTTCTAAGACACAATGACAGGCGAGAATATTTGCTATGTCAACACCTTCAAAGGACAGACGTATGAATTGCAAACTATGCTGGCATAGGGCGGCTTACTGCTTTACACAGAAACAGTCGTTTTTTTCGCACCTGGTAAAACGATTGGTGTCCAAAAGACATTGCAACTATTTTCGCTAATGTTTGATCCTGGTTATTCAGTACGAAAATGCTTCCTGCTTTTTACAAGCTTTTATTAGTTTCACCTGTCCCGTTGTCTGTCTGTCTGTCTGTCCGTCTGTCTGTCTGTCTGTAATCCAATCTTGCAAGTTAAATTCGACCGACTTGCAGTAGTTGTATTGAGTTAAAATTTGGTATACATATTATGTAAATTGCGTGACAATAGAATAATCTAGTAGTGTCATTCAGGATTGTCTCCGCAGGATGTAACTCTTTAACGCTTAATGACATCAACTTGAAATTTGGTATGCAAATATAGTTTGGATGACAATGCAAGTACAGTCAAAATACCACGCATAGGACTTATCACGCTAACACACACGAATAATATTTACCTCGACGTTTCGGCAACATTACAGTGGCAGTGAGGTAAATATTACTCGTGTGTGTTAGCGTGATAAGTCCTGTGCGTGGTATTTTGACTATGAGTGAAAATCACGAAAGCTTAAGACATTATGATGCAAGTACAGTCAACAAAAAGTACAGTCAGCAAAAAACTTGTATTTTTTTATGGTTAGGTTATTGAACTAAGCCGTCGGGTGACACTATGCAAGATATTGTTCATTTGTAAATAATTATCTTGTTTTAAGTATAATTTTTATTTGTCTTATCTTTTAATTAATTTTTAAAAAGTTAAAAAAATACATGCCATCATCAGAAGCGACGTTCACAATGAGACTGGCCGTACAGGCTAAGAGCAGTAGCCTCTTCCAAGAACACATTGTCACTCTCAGGCAGCGTCTGCTGTTTTATCAAGGGTAATTAGCTCTTTTATAGTCTCACTATATGAGTTCTCGCACTTGTTTAAACACGACAGTTAACCATATTAAATGAAAACATGTTATGTTCAAAACGACAATTAACCGCTGTAACATTGTTTTAAAAGCCATGTTTTGAGGTTGTTTTTACAATGAAAATGAAATGAGTATTTTATTTGATTAGGCTAAATTTTTTATTGAATAATCTGGTGAGTAACACTGATCTGCGCTACAGAACTCAAATTGTCGATGTGGGAATGAAGACCGCCAAATTAAAATGGGACTGGGCGGGACACGTCTGCCGCATGCATCCGGATCGCTGGGCCAAAGTAATCACCGATTGGGTTCCATGCGACGGGCCCCGGAGCAGAGGCAGACCTAGGAGGAGATGGCGGGACGACCTGGACCGATTCCAGTCAGATTGGCAGGAGCTGGCCAAGAGTAGAGACGAGTGGAATAAGTAAGGGGAGGCTTTTGCCCTGCAGTGGGACACATTATAAGCTATTTAAAAAAAAACTGGTGAGGGTAGCTCGTTTGATTTCATCTCTTACTTAAACTTTCAAATTATGTGCAACAAGTAGCTGTCATAAATATTTGTACTTTTCTATTTGGATTTCTATACGAACGTATGGAAAAAAGCTGGAAGAGGCCTTCATCCAAGGAAAGATCTCAATCCAAAAGATATAACCTTCCACTATTATTTATTCTGTACTTCTACTTACATTTAAATAATAAAACAATTAAGTACCTACCCACATATAAAATTAACAATAACAACATTTCAACTATTAATTAATTAACCCCCGACGCAAAAAGAGGGGTGATATGAAAAGGAAAACTAAAAACTTTTTATTTTATTTATATGAGTAGCCCTTTTCTAACGTCGTGACAGACGTAGGTACAGTGATTAAATAGCTGTAGTAAATGTTTGTTCGTTATTTGTCACCGCCATACTGAGACGGTTCGGTGACAGAGACAGTAGATGAACTGCAAAGATTATTAGTACCAATATAGAAAAAGAGTGGCAACTCTATGGTCAAATTTGCATGTATGGTAACAAGCGCTATCTGGTAGCTAGCTGGAGAACTAAATCTGACATAACACACACATGTACATGCACGCACACAACAAGTTTAAATAAATAATTAATAAATAAATAAAATCTTTATTCAATAAGACAAAATTGCACAAGAGAGGAATTAGCTTAACGTCTATAAAGCCCAGTTTAGACCTGTAAGAAAATTGCGCAACTTGAAGAAAACAGCAAAACATCAGATAAACTTAAAAATCATCCGCGAAAACCAGACAGCCAACATACAGCGGAAAGATGGCGGACAGACTGAATTTTTCAAGTTCACGTTTGACACATTTATCAATTTAGTGCTATCATTTTGTCGCCAGAGGCGCTGGCGTGTACGTGAAAAGGTGACGTTTTAAGTGTGCCCCCACTGATGAACTGGCTGAGGGTGCTCTTCTATACAGGCGTACTGGACGTTATTATAGTCCATTCAGGATAACATTGGACTCTAGAAGGTCACAGAAGAAGGGGTTCTAAACATTTTTTGTGAAGTCGTAATAATGATGATGATGATGAATAAAAGAAGTAATACGATGAAGTCGTAATTTTGTTTACTTTGTAAGTAGATTAATTATTACTTAATAAAATTAAAAAATAACACAATATTAATACGTAATTTGCTACATTATACTAATTCGATTTATATTTATACATAATTTAATAACGTTTCATGGACTCATCCGGTCTTCCCTGTTTAAAAATATTCTACTCGAAGTTACTGCTATGAAGCTCAAGCTTCTTTCAATTCCAAATTTCATCAAATTTGGTGCAGTGCTTTAGTTGTGAAAAGTTAACTATTCGTATATCATTAAAAGGTCATTTTGATCAAAAATGGTGATTAAAAACTATAAATAATGCACAATCTCAGCTTGTTTGTTTCTTATTTAGTCACTTAAGTAACGACACTAGCGACATCATCGAGATGCGACATCATCATGTTTTAGCACTCATCGAGAAACTTTCAACACTCCATCGGAACTAACCGCTCACCCGCGCACCCGGACAATAGATGTCGCTATTAAGCAATCAAATTATGATTGGTTTTTTGAGTCTTTTTGTATTTTTTATATTTTTATTTCAACTCCAAATTTTTGTTACTTTTACGGTCAGTCCGGTTCAGTTTGTATTTTCGATATGGATTTTACGAGATGACCGTAAAAGTAACAAAAATTGGAATTGAAATTACAATATAAAAAATACAAAAATACTCCAAAGACCAATCTAAAACACGTCACATGTCACAATATTACAAAACCTGCCAAGAGCTTGTCGGACACGCCCGAAATAGGGTTCCGTAGCCATTACGAAACAATCAAGTCATATTTTTCTATGAATTTCGTATTTTGTTCGGAATATTCCAAGTTTAGGTATATTTTGCAGGTGGTAGGACCTTGTGCAAGGTCCGCCCGGATTGCTACCACCATCTTGCTCGCTAATCCTGCCGTGAAGCAGCAGTGCTTGCACTGTTGTGTTTCGGCATGGAGAGTAAGACAGCCGGTGAAATTACTGGCACGTGAGGTATCCCATCTTAGGCCTCTAGGTTGGCAACGCGTCTGCAATACCCCTGGTGTTGCAGATATTTATGGGCGGTGGTGATCTCTTACCATCAGGAGACCCACTTGCTCGTTTGCCATCCAATTGAATAAAAAAAAAAAATTATACCTTAGGCTGCTATTTACGCTTAAACTACTAATATGTCTCAAGAAAACTTAACCGTTATAGTTTTCCTTGTATGTTTGATATACATAATACCATCCTGAATCTTTTCTAATTTTTCCACCCACCAGTTTAGATTTTAGAGGGGGGGGGGGACGCTCGATTTTAATGAAAATTTGCACTTTAAAGTTGAATAATTTGCAAACTAATCACTGAATAGAAAAATCGTTTTTGCGCCCCCCTAATGATTTTAAAAGACCTATTCAACGATACCACACACTACAAGATTGGATGAGAAAAAACCCACATTACGTCTATGGGAGGTACTTACTCTAAAATTTTTTTTTTTTAATTTTGAATGTAAGTACTATTTTGTCGGCATAGTTTACATATATATTCGTGCAAAATTACAGCTTTCTAGCACTGATATTCCCTGAGCAAAGCCGCGGACGGACAGACAGACAGACATAGCGAAACTATAAGGGTTCCGTTTTTGCCATTTTGACTCTAAAAAGTGGCCAAAGAAGAGAATTTTCGATTTAGTCAGATTCATGGTCTGGCTGGACATTCTCGCGCTCATTTTATATCGCGTCAAGTTTATACATAGAGTGGGACCTGTATGTGTATACGGTGTCCGGAATAACAATATATGAGATGATAAACTGGATTATTAGAAGAATTTGAACCGTCTTTGAAATTGAAATTGTTTATTGAAATAGTCTTTATAAAAAGTGTTTTTTTTTTTTTATAAATAAACTGAACTAAATAGTAAGTAGATGAAATTATCACACATCTGATTATCATTTAGGGTTCAAACTCTTACCAATATACTCCAGTGTACTGTGCAGTGTTAACATCGTCATCATAGACGTCATTCATATTATTTTTCATTCAGGAGTGTTTAAGTACGCTAAGGAGAAGATTGGTTTTGTCCGTTTATTAGTTTTCAAGATCGTGCTTCATTTATTTTATTCTTATCAGCCTATTATCCATCCACTGCTTAGTAAAAGTACAATTTTATGAAATTTTGCCGAGTTTTGCTTGTAGCATAGGTATCTATTGATTGCCCGGTGTCATCTCACCAACGTAACGAAAAGCCCAGACTAACTTGGAAGAAAAATCGAGCAAGTTGCATTACATTGCGTGGTCGTAAAGCAAACGAGTATTGTGGTCAATTGAGCGCCGCAATGTAATTTAACGTGAATGATTTTTCTTCTTGTCTAAGCTAGTCCAGGGTACTTTGACGATCAATCTGTAGCCTCCGCCACTCAAGAACTTGTTGAGTGCTTAGTAATTAAGTATCATCTTGAATTGTCACTGCCCATGAGCTAGCTCATAGCTCCAGAAAAATTTTTTTTAGTGCCGCGCGTCATTGCGATCAATTGTTAAATAAAGCCATTACTGTAATCCAATTAATTTATTGAAAAACAAATGTATTAGTTGCTTATAAGTACTTACACAGACATGTTAAAAACAGCTGTATCCACACTGGCGGTTGTTTTTTCTTAATTCAATATGGCAATATTTTTCATAGTTGGCCTTCGATTGCAAACACATGCTCAAACTATGACAGCAAAAAAAATTCAATATATCTTGATGCCAACTGCATTTCGTCTCACATTAAAATTACCTTGGGCTGTGTAGTTGCCGAACAGGTCCAGTGCGTATTGATAACTTCGGACACACAGGGTTCACTCAAGATATTTTCGTTCACCGCAAAGCGCGTATAATTTTGCACTTACATTTTGGATAACAAAAAAGTTAAACCGACTCCAAAAAAAAAAAAAAAATGGAACCGACTACAAAACCCTTGACAATATTTTTCTAGGTACGTACTAGCTCGAAGTCGGTGCCTCACCACGAGCCAGCAGGAGTGGGACAATAGTCGACTACCTCTTTTACATACTATGGGTTTCAATCCCTCCTGCTGGGTCGTGCTGAGTCACCGACTTCGATCTAGTACGTACCTAGAAAAATAGTGTCAAGGTTTTTGTAGTCGGTTCCATTTTTTGTTATTTTTTTTTTTAGTGATTCGTAGCCAAAGTACATCTCACAACGATTCCATTAAGCCCAAACACGACTTAGTTGCTTTGTTTTATAACAGAGTTCCGGTGCCTAACTTCTGGCTTCAGCATCAGATCAGTTCAAAATAATCATTAACTTAAAGCTTCTTCTTAGTCGCTTATCTAGTTATAATAATCATGATCGTTTATGGGCATTTTTATTTTTTTTTTGTACCTTGGCTTTTTGACCTGTCCAGTGACTTTTTCATCCTATTAAATCGTGTATACTTGAAAATTGTTGGTTTAAGATTATTTATTAGATAAATTAACTATTTATGTTTTTAATGATATCAATACAATTATCAATTAATGTTCAATTTACTAGTTTTTCTTAGAATTTGTGTTTGGAGATCCCCGATTTGACCGTGTCCATACCTAAAAGTCAAACTTCAAACATCAGTTTGAACCAGTAAAAAAAAGATCTCACGTATGGCAACATTTGTATTGGGTAGTGCAAAAACCTTATTTTCTAAAAAGGACCTTGTTGTCATTGCTTTAAAGTACAAAATGTAGAAATACCTATAATTTAACGTGTCCGAGAAATCGAGAAAAGGGGAATATCCCCCTATCCGTTACCAAGATATTACACATCGGCGAATTTTTATTGGCCGAATCACACGTTTATTTTGATCTAGCAACACCATTTTTCCTGTAGCAATACAGTACGGTTTGTCAAAACGATCTGTTTCTACTAAAATCGCGAGAGAGTAGCGTGTTGTGTGGTGGTCCAGAAACTTTCTCCCTTCTCCGTTACAAGAATATGAAGGAATGAATATGGTTATCTTTGGCGTAATTCAAATAACTTGATCATTATTTATTTGACAATAAGATTTCATTTGAAAACCTTCGTATTTAGAAGTCAAATGTGTTCCTAATCGTATTTAAACTGCAGAGTGTTTGTTTCGTTACTTACTTTCCGTTACTACATTTATAGTCACGTATAAGGGGAACATAAAAAAGTAACGAAAGGGAAACATAAAGCCGCGACTACAATTGTATTAAGTTTATTTTTTAAATTTATACAATTTCAAATTATTTTTGTAAAAAAACCTTTTAACTTTATTAAGTACCTTTCTGAGTACCTAACTTTACATACACGTTATGTTCATCCATTCAATAATGAGATGAAAATATCTGGAAAAGTTTTATTTCAATTAAAGAAGTACAATTTGTTATAGGAATGGCTCCTTTAACAGCTGTTATAAACAAAAACAATACAGGGAAAGGATTAAAAATGATCCAGTTAAATACGAAATTAAAAACCATGTGTTTTACTGATACACCATACTTAATAATATTCTTTTTGCACGTTTCCATCAGTTTAATTTTTTATGGGGTTACTGCTATTTTTGCAAAAATTTTCTACTGGAGGAAATAGTAGTGACAACCAAAACGCCGGTCACCGATTATAAGCGTAAACACAATATTATTCATTATGAAACAATTTTGGTATTTAATGTTTTAGTTTTTTATTTTGCATCTTTCTTTCCCATACTACTTATACGTATCTCTTTATAATTTATGGATTATAGCTACTTGTGGTATATATTTAAACACTAGCCTTATAATATAATCTGACTGTTCACTTTGCCAACCTAGATGTATAAACTTGTTTATAAATGACCTTTATAACCGCAGCCTTATGATTTCGTTACCATCCTTTTCGTTACTGTCCATTTTTAAAACACAATATATATATTTTTTATCTCATCGAAAATGAAGAAGTGTTCTTATTTTATACGTGCAATAGATAATTAATTAGTTCAGGTTTTTGGATAAAAACAATGCGTCTTATAAACTTCGTAGTTTTGAAGTGGTAGAGAAAATAGTGAGACGTTTTTGCCATTAGGTAACGGAATGGATCAAATATATGTCTGTTCTTTCAAATTTGTGAATATTTCCTGGTAAACATCAATAATTATGATAATTTACTACATTTGTAAGGAAATATAAAATAAATTTACCTATTTATACCTTCATATGATTTAATATCGTTAAAAGTTTATGGTAACGAAAGGGAGGAAAATTCGAGGTTAACCCATATTAAAAACAGAATATTTCTTAAATTCCTGCACATTTTACAAAACTATTGCCTAATAAAGGTACCCAGGACTAATAAAAATAGTTCAGTTACCTAATAGTCACTGATTATTTATAAAACGAAAAAACTCTTATAAAATATGTTGGTAGCACTTTGAAAAAAAATGCCCTTATAGACGAGCGAGCATTACTTAGCTTTGATGACTTCCATTGGTCATCACTGGTCTTCTTCATCAGGTCCAGGTTACCAAATGATTTTTCTGAATGTAAATCTTAATCTTATCTTAATGCTTAAAATGCCAAAATCGCCATAGGTGTGCCTATAAAATTTGAGGTTTGCCCTCGATTTTCCTAGGATCCTATCATCAGATCTTGACTTGTTGACAATGGGACCTCCTCAGAAGCCTCAGAAGCCTCAGAAGGACCCTTTTGATTAAAACAATAATTTTAAAATCGGTCCACAATTTACTGAGTAATCGGTGAACATACATAAAAAAAAATACAAACATTGGAACATAGAACCTCCTCCTTTTTTGAAGTCGGTTAAAAATAAGGCTTTTAATTGACTCAAAGTTGCTCAGCGAGTTATGGAGTTCCCTATGCTCGGGGTTTCTCCACGGGATCAAATCAGAAATGAGGAGATACTTGTAGAAGAACGAGGGTCACCGACATGGTCAAGCGAATATAAGCTCGTTGAAGTGGCAATGGGCAGGCCACGTAGCACGGAGAACCGATGGCTGTTGGGGCCGAAAATTTCGCGAGCGGAGACCGCGGGTCGGCAAGCGCGGCGTAGGACGTCCACCAACGAGATGGACAAATGACCTGGTAAAAGCCACGGGATCATGGCGGATGCAGGTCGCGCTTCTAACCGAAGCAACTAGAGGTCTATGGTTTAAAATGTTAATTTCAAACTTCTGATTTTAAGCTTTACGTTAACATAAAATTACCGATGAATATATTTATCTGATTTAACTCGTGTAGGACTAACGCAGTCATCTGTTTAAATATTTGTTGTTTTTTACTCTTTATGAATAATTTTTAACTGACTTCAAAAAAGGAGGAGGTTATCAATTCGGTTGTATTTTTTTTAATGTTTGTCACCTCAGAACTCCGTCATTTATGAACCGATTTCAAAAAATATTTTTTTCGTTTGTCTAGGACTAGTGTATTCGTATTTAAATACAGTCTGTCAGTTCAATGTCAGTGTTTATTTATTTATTTATTTATTTTCGGAGAACCAACAGCTTTAATTTACAGAGTAAACTTATTTTATAGTATCAATAAAGCCAATTATAGGATCTCACAAGTAGACACAAATTTAAAAACAAGTAAAACTTACCTACGCGCAAAATCGCAAACATGCACCACGCAAACATTTCACGGCAATTACAGTGTTCTATGCCTTTCAGGCCAAAAACCTCAAAATCCACGGCTTACGGCTGCAACTCTGTGTCCTTTACGGCTTTTCGCAAATTCAACGGTAGTAAATTAATTAATTTATAACAAATTAACTTTTAGTACGTTTTTTTTGCTTACAACTCTCGTGGCACTACCAATATTACCATGCTCACTAAGCAAACGCGTTAAGGTAGCATTTGCTCGATAGTAGCATGCTCTTACTCTCTCTACTGCTCTCTCTGCTGCTACTAACGAGCATGTGTAACAGGCGCCTTAAAATATCTACATGTACATTTATTAGCGGTATTTATTATGTTTTTATTACAGAAGTTAACACAATTTTAAATAGTTTCATTGTTTAATTTAAATAAACGGAGTATACGAACTCTGGACTCCAGCTCTGAAATATTAAGAAAGAGAAAGCCACCACACTATTTTCCCAACAAAGTTGTCATGAAGGTTCACTACTGATCCTCATCCGACGACCGCTACCACTCAGCAGCAGTGGAGCGACTAAGAAGAAGTTTTCTAACTTTAGAATCTATTGCATTAATTTCACTCTTAAGTGCACAGATCCGCTTTAATTTTTTTTAAGTAGGTACGAAAATAATTTTAATTCGCACCGATAATAGTTATTATGATACAAGTGCGAAATGTGTAGGCAATTCCGAAGGAGTGGCGGAGAACTTAATACACGAGCGAAGCGAGTGTTTTTAGTTGGCACGAGTTGGGAATTTCCTACTTTTGACACGTATATCATACAACGTTTTACAATGCATTAAGCGAGAAAAAAATCGAGGCAGTGAAGTGACTTTAACATCATTTATTTGCTATACTACAGTAGCGGGCAATAGATATTCCTACCGACATGTACACAAAAACACAAACGTTAACGTATAAACTTTAATTAAACCAACTTTCATAACAATCATTGATCCAGAAGATTAGAACAGCTACGCTACAGCTACAAACTTATGATAGGTAAAGAAGACTTTTTTTTAAATCGTGATTTTTTACGATTAATTATTAGCCCTTGTTGCTTGACATTGTCCACAGTTATATTGGCAAGTTCATGTCTCCTGCACGCTCCTATAGTGCCAATAAATATCAGTGCAACAAAGTGAACATATCCATGTAATTGTTAATTGTCATCTAGTTGAACATGAAACTACCGTGAGACTTACTCATATTAAATGATATTGTAACGGATAACTCACGTCTTAAACTGAGTTTAGCTCGACATTTGTTCAGTGATTCTAATAAATAAAAGCAAATAAATAAGAATAAGAGCGTTTTCACATTATCCGATCCGATATTAATATCGGACGACGATACGATATCGGGGCAAGTAAAATGTATGAAATATGTACCTGTCTTTCATATTGTCCGGCCCGATATCGGATATCGAAGCCGACACCGACACGTTTGCGATCTAAATTGTCTCTGTGTGCGTTTAATTTAACCTTTTTAATGCCATCAAAACCGGCCAGATACAAATAGTACAACCAAATAAATTTTAAGTATTACAAGTTACGAAAAGCTTACCTATTATGATATATACTATCCTACTATTACAAATGCGAAAGTTTTTGTGTTTGTGTGTGCGTGTGCGTGTGTGTTTGTTTGTTACTCCTTCACGCTAGCTGGGCGTCTGGAATAACTCATAGGCTACTTTTATTTCGATATTTCCACGGGATAGGGATAAAATATCGAAATAACAGCTGTTCAACCGCTGTCCTTGATGTAAATCAAACAACGGTTGCTCGGCGAATGACAATGTATTTCATTTTGACACCCTATATATACTAGTCAGGAAAAATCTCGCCAGCGCGATTCAGGGTTGTATAATTTTCCATACAGCGACATCTATCGGTATATAAATTAAACAAAGACACATATTACTGCTATACAACAGCCGCTGGGCTTAGTAGAGTCATGAAATTTGGTATGTATAGGTAGCTGGACGTCTGGAATAAAAACATAGGCTACTTTTTATTCCGAAATTCCCACGGGATAGGGATAAAATCTTAAACCGCTGGGTTTAGAGCCATGAAATTTTGTACAGTTGTTCTTAACACAACCTCAATGACGACCACAATATGAATTTTGAAATTTTTGAGATTTTTCCCAGGGTAATTTTGTAAAATCCGGGAATTTCAATTGTAACTACCAAATGGAATAGTTTAGGTACTCGTGCAAAGCCGCAGGTAAACTCTAGTTATCAATAAATACATAAATAGAAATACACACATACATACATAAATATATAAATAGTTGTAGTACATTCTTCTTCTTCTTAGTCGGTACACTCTTGCCCGAGTGGTCGTGGTCATCATTGTGAATCACGATGAGTGATGATTTTGGTAATACGGCGCCATTCGTACAGTTGTAGATAAGTAGTAGATACATAAGTACTACATAGGTTTTTGACGCACTCATAGACGTCTGTAGGTACAACACAAGAAGTGTTCAATCCATGACTCATCAGACAGAGTTTCTCGTCATCCATCGAGGTCGAAACTCATTCGATAATAAAAATAAATGGAACCATTTGTTACTTTATAATAGGGTTTTGCAGCAATAGTCGAGTGCTTGATTCAAAAAGCGCGTGCCTGAATCAGATATGAACCAAATGAACCCGAGTCCAGTTTACATTCATACGACACGTTTTTAACACCCGACGCAAAAAGAGGGGTGTTATAAGTTTGACCGCTATGTGTGTCTGTGTGTCTGTCTATGTCACCGTAGCTCTTAAGCGAGTGAACCGATTTGAATGCAGTTTTTTTTATTTAAAAGCAGGTTGTCTAGCGATGATTCTTAGACACGTTTTATAAACGATCGTCTATAAACGATCATGATTAATATACCTAGATAAACGACTAAGAAGAAGCTTTAACTTAATGATTCTTTCGAACTGATCTGATGCTGAAGCCAGAAGGTAGGCAACGGAACTCTGTCATAAAACAAAGCAACTAAGTCGTGTTTGGGCTTAATGGATTCGTTGTGAGATGTTCTTTGGCTACGAATCACTAAAAAGTGAGAAATAAAGAAAATTTTTAATAAAAAAGTAAAACCGACTCCAAAAAATAAAATAAATAACAAAAAATGGAACCGACAAAACCCTTGAAAATATTTTTCTAGGTACGTACTAGCTCGAAGTCGGTGACTCAGCACGACCCAGCAGGAGGATACCCATAGTATGTAAAAGAGGTAGACGACTATTGTCCCACTCCTGCTGGCTCGTGCTGAGGCACCGACTTCGAGCTAGTACGTACCTAGAAAAATATTTTCAAGGGTTTTGTAATCGGTTCCATTTTTTGTTATTTTATTTTTATTTTTTGGAGTCGGTTTTATATTAATCATCATCATCATTATTACGACTTCACAAAAAATGTTTAGAACCCCTTCTTCGGAGACCTTCTAGAGTCCAATGTTATCTTGAATGAACTTATAGCTTTGAATTAGAGACTCAATCGTCAGTATTACTTGTCACCTGTCACGTGTATGAAAAGTAAATGAAAAAGAAAAATATCACAACGTAAACGTATAGTTGTCGTATCCTCTAACTAAACAACCCCTACAGTGAGGGGGCGTAGTTCACATTTGCTACAAAACGCCCTACAACATAATTTTTGTAACCATTAAATAAATGAACTGTAGGAAATGAAAAAATAGGTAAATCCAATTAAGCCTGAAAAATAGTACACTTACAATGTTCTGATGTGATTACATCAAACAGATGACAAATTACCCGGTGTGTGTGAGATTTGTTGTCGGGTTAATTAAAGTGAACTATTTGTTGTATTTGCGATTTTTGTTTCACTTGTGATTTGTGTTATTTTCCTTTAAATTAGCACTTGCACACCACGACTGTAATACTCGTAGTCGAACTATGGCAAAGGCGGCGTTTAATGAAAGAATCTAGAGTTGTCCGTTTTCGCATAGTATTTTCGGTTAATATTTGTGGTTATTCGAATGTTGTCGCTTCTATCGACTCTTGTAGGGGTTTGTTGGACCAATCGACGCGGATTTTTTTTGTACTAGAATATTACAAAAAACTATTTTGGTGGATGGGCCGGGTTACAGCATTTCTGCTTTCCAGCGGCGATATGTCAATGAGTGAGATAATAAAGTGCAAATATTGGAAAGTTCACGAACACAGCTCCTTGTACGTCATTATGAGACACCTCACAATTTAATTGTTTGCAGCAAACATCATTATATTAATATAATGGGTATATTTTTTTTAATGCGAAACATCTGCACATTAAATTTGTTGCTAAGCACTTCAGTTTTTCTGTTAAGGTAAATTGTAGGTATTTATTAAAGACAGCACTAAAAGTAAATCACGTACCAGGGACCACGGCGTTTGTGCTTCTAATGTCATGTTGACATCTCATACATTTGCCAAAGAAGTTATAGCGAAATTGTTGATAAAAAGGTTCCATCCGTCAAAGGTCAGCGTCAAAAGTAGCTGCATACTTTTGTACTTTGTCGTTTAACAGCAACGTACTTAACAACATACACATTTGAAAGTGTTAAAACAACAAAGTAAAACAGTGATCCGCTACTTTGGATGCTGACGACTGTACGTGGTGTGATGATTCAGTGTCCTCGACTGTACATAAATTGATTCGGACAAGAGAATCCTCCGTGTCATAGCTTCTGTGAGTTACTTAATTGGCTGGGCGAATTTGAAGCGCGAGCGAAGCGTCTCCGTTTCAACTTAGGCCAAAGTTTTCGTATGTCTGTCCGGTTGTTCTCCTCTTTGCAGGTCGCGATATTTCTTAAATCTCGTGAAATTTGTAAGCCGGTTCGACAGTTGTTTTTTTTGTCGATTCAGCTTTTGTCAATTTTTCTCGCGAGTTCTAGTTTTTGTAGAACTACTGAAATTGAGAGCTTGTCTTCTTCTTCAGCCCCTTCTCACCCAATTCTGAGTGTAGGCTTCAAGCAGTGCACGCCATTTATAATCTACTCACACAAAATTACAGCTTTCTCACTAACAGCCTCTAAGCTAAGTTGCGAGCAGACGGCGGACGAATGGGCATGGTGATATTATAAGAGTTCCTCGCTGGAGCTCTAAAACGAATCAATTGCAATTTTCCTTTACCACCTTCCTTCCTATACCTCACAATAATCTGTGCAAAACACACGTCAACAAAGTAACATACGACCTGATTATTAATCCCGATAGTGGATTTCATCAAGATAGGAAAGTGATGGCAGCGTTTAGAAGTAGACTCAATCATTAATTTCCCAGTGCATTATTAACAGGTGATCGATCGAGGCGTGCAATTTGATGAATAGCCCGCCGTAAGGGCAGTGTGCTGTTAATTACAGTCCATTTTAAACCTCAAGTGATTAATGGGTTAAATGGAACAAATATCAAACACTAGGCGTTGATCGCGACTTTGCCAGCGAAAAATCGTTTATTGTACTCCTAGGGAATTATCCAATGCTCTGTGAAAATGGCTTCTTGTTAAAATTGAATTTTAACATAAATACATATATGAAAATACTACAGCATAATAATTTAAGCATAAAAATAAAACAAAAATTACGAAATTTGAAGCAAATATAGGAGCAAATAACCTAATTATACGTTGCTTATTTAGTTAATTTACCAGTTTCATTTTAGAAGGTAAAATTAACACCTTCATCATACAGACTTTTTAATCTGAATGAATAAAAACGCTGTATGAGGCCGTTACCTCTGTCATAATAAGTTTTAATTGTGAGGCACGAGATAAGGCTATACGAGCACAAATTATGGCAGTAAATTTAGTGTCCATTTGCATGAGAACGGGAGTGCACGTCTAGGCGTTCGGGCCTTAATGGTTCAACTATTTAAATGTCTTACCGTATCTTTATTCAATTTCATAACACACAGAGCACACACGAATTATGCTTTGAACTTCCTCTGGGGAACGTTATGGTGGCTATGTGTTGTGATGATGGTCGGTTTTGTGATATAGGTATACTGCGATTGGTGCATGTATGCTTAGGTATCGTCATAGTTTTCATATAATCATTGTTTTCATTTTCATTATTTTAATGGTTTGCTTTCAACACTGTCAGTAGTATCACAGAATCAGTAATAGTGTAGTAGGTATGCATTGTATGTATAACTCTTTACTAAACATAAAACAAATGAAATGAAGAAAAGGAAACACAAAAGCAAATATCCTTAAGAATAACTCTTCCATCTAGCTTTTGTCATGGTGTCAAATTTATGTTAGAAAATTTGAAGAGCCTGCCGTTCTCGTAATGATCTGTTGTGTGTAGTCATAAAAACTAAGGAATAAAAGGAATAGTTTAGAAAGTAGGGTAAACGTAAGATAAATACCCTCACAAAAAATTGAATGATATAAAATTGAAGACAGTAGATTTATTTCTTCTTGTGACTATAATAAGCATGGCAGAAGAAACATGAAAGCAGAATAAATGCAGTTGAGATGAGAGCGTTAAGAAGTATGATAGGAATTAAACTGAGTGACAGGATAAGAAATAGTGAGATAAGGAAACGTTGTGGTCTGAAAGAAGATGTAGTGACAAAAATTGAGAAAGGTATGCTGCGATGGTTTGGCCATGTCGAGAGAATGGATGAAGAACGATTGAGGAAAAAAGTGTATGAGGCGAGTGTGAATGAAAGTGTTGGAAGGAGTAGACCTAGGCGGACGTTTCGAGACCAAATCAGAGAAGTCTTGAAAAAAGGCCAGGTCAAGAGTACCCTAAACCGAAGAGCATGTATGAAGGAATAATGAAAGTGGACGAAGCGAAACAAATATGTAAGGATCATAGCAAGTGGAAAGAAGTGGTCTCTGCCTACCCTACGGAAAAAGGCGTGATTATATGTATGTATGTATTTACTATAATAAGAGGCGACAAGGAACCTAATGTGAGAGTGGTCGAATGTTATAAAAGGTCGCTGTTAATGCCAAAAGACCACGACGACTTAGTTCAGACTCAGACTTCAGAGTATAGCCATTTAGAAGAAAAACTAATAACGATGTCCATTTCATGATGCCAGTTTGTGTTGTGAATTTTGAATCTAAGAAAAGGGTTTCAGTGTTACATAACCCGTTTGTACGATGAATACGCAAAAACGTTCTCGAACCATCGATCAGCTCCAACATAATAAGCTCTGTTGTATTATATCCGTTCAATCAGTACCAGCCACTCGAATGATTGATTTTTAAAAGTCCGTACCTTTAGCGAACTGGTACCATTTACCTATATTTACCTCTTGTGTCCGCGATGTGGCCGCACCATCTAATAAACCCCTAAGCTTTGATCTGAGGGTACGAATGGAATGGAAAAGCATTTTTCTCTTCTCTTGCTTCTGCTTTTTTTCGCTCCGCTGCCCTTCATGTCAATAAAAACATACCCTTAATCACCAATCGTGGTTATTATTTTGCTGCTAATTATTATGGCTTGCTTGCTTGCGATTTATATCTAGGTAGGTACGCCGGTAAGAATTTTATAAACAGATAGCATTAGCATGGCATAGAGCTGTATTTTTGGAATCTTGAAAGAATTATGGTCATAATAATAACATTTGTAAGTCTCACAGATTTTTTCAAAATAACTAAAAGCTATGGCATTCTTGTCAACCGGTTCATATTAGGATAGCGTTGGAAAAAAGTAAATTTATATTTTTCATTGTTATCATCAGCCAGAAGACGTCCACTGTCGAACAAAAGCCTTCCCCTTAGAATACCACTATGAACAACTTGTCATTTGCATCCACCGGTTACCCGAAACTCTCGCAATGTCGTCAGTCCACCTAGTGGGAGTTTGTTTTCCGGTTCGTGGTCGACATTCAAGATTTTTTCCGGCATGGTTATCTGTTCTCTGAGCGATGTAGCCTGCCCATTGTGCCACTTTAACTTGGATATTATACGAGCTATGTCGGTGATTTTAGTTCTTCAGAGATTTTTTTGTATTCCAGATTCTAACCCGAAAAGAAACTCTTATCATAGCTCTTTCTAAGTAACTATCGTTCGTCGCGTTACTATGAGTCTCTCTGAGAGGCCATCGGTCAAGAAGTGGCACTTCTTTCAAGTAGCGCTGTTTCGGGTCTTATGTTTTAATGTTGATTTTTTTAACTTATCCGTAATGAAACCTCGTGACGATTCTTGTCATGCGTAATGTAATTAACGGCATCCCTCGCTGTCACGTGAATGTTTTTACGTACAACTTTATGCGCGTGTCACATTAATCATCATAACTTATTGTTGCGTACATTCATTCGCCAGATATAGGGTATCCGGCGGAATGAAAAAATATGTGCGCGTTTGATTAAGAGTGATTTACGTGGGTCAAGAAATGTATTTTCAAAGAGCTACATATTCAACAAATGGGTAGTTCTACAAGCGTTTCAACCGCTATCAGTCTCCTGTCGCATATATTGAAGAAATTAGATACCGTTGGCGAAAAAAATAATGAAGAAGAAGAAGAAGATTGATTTATTTGCCAACATGAACAATACAGGATAGGCACACAGATAAAATAATAAAGAATGTGTTTGCCAGTCCCTTGCACTGTGTGGCAAAAGGAACAGGCTCAGCTTATGCTGCGCTTGCTCAGAAGCTGCCAGCGCTGGTTTTCAGCCTGCCCCCGTTGACTCAGGCTAGCTAGAATGGCTTACATAGCAGGTAGATTGGCACGCAAAGTAAAAAAAAAATGAAAAATTAAATTAAAATATACTGACTTTAATTAACAATTACATAATAAACACCTGAGAACAACACTGGTGTCAATTAACGGCAATTAAGGCACTTCTCTCAATCTTACCTTGTATTTTTCTTTTGCACTTTAGGCGCTCATAATGTTTGTTGTCCTTATACCGCAATGACACATACCTTTGTGTTGTTTTTTTTGTACCTAATAATTTTGTTGTCTTGTGTTGTGAATAATGTATTTTCTTTCTTTCTTTCTTTCTTTCTTTATATATAAGCTAGAAACGTCGATTTCGCTTTACCAATTGGCGGTAGACTGAATGCGTTCGGTTTTTTATGGTTTCAAAAATGTATTCACTGTTGGTTGGCGTATTGTTTAGTCAAGTAAGATACTTTTAATAGAGATACCTGTGTTTTTGGTTTTAAGGAGTCAGGTATGTAGCATATTGTTTTTAAATAACCATTTTAACAGTAATATGCATTATTCATAATTGCAAAGTATACTTTTGGCGGTGTCTTAAAACAATTCAACTGCACACGATTGAATTGTTTAAGCCGGTGTTGCCATACAATTTAATATTTTTTTATTTAATTTTAATTTTTATTTTAAGTTAGTTTTTAGATAAGGTCCTCACTGAAAATCAGCGCCACGGCTTGCCGTGGCATTATGCTGAGTGGGGACCTATTTAGCGTCATGTATGTCTTTATTTGTTCTATGTTTGTTTTATGGCGTTAAATAAATGTATTTTCTTTCTTTCTTTCTTCCTTCTTTCTAACGGTAGTTGCAGCTATTTTCAAGTTGCGTTGCAAAAAGAACTGCTCGAAACTTGCGTTTAAAAGTACTGCAATGTAATACTACAATATGTATATAATATGTACTACTGTAATGGTAAGTAATTGTACTACATGCACACCATATCGTTTTATAAAATCCTTCCATTTTATCTGACTCATTTCTGCAGTATAAGCGACAGGAGACTGATAGGGGTTGAGACACTAGTAGAACAACCCAAATGTGGAAGAGAAGATTGTAGGACAATGTGAATAGTTTGCGTAGACCACTAACCCTGCTAAAGCTTAAACTATAAGCAGCGGTTCTTGTACCTACTGTTGTCTTCTGGAAGGGGAATACAAGGTGTCTGAATTTAATCTGCTATATTTAAGCAGGGGTTAGGTTAGTTGGCAGGTGGGCTGAAAAGATAACTTCATGGAAGGGGCCTGTGGGCAAGAGAACCAGAGGTAGGACGGCGGAGAGATGACTCGATAAAATTTTGAAAGCAGCAAGGAAAAATTGGTCTGATAAAGCAAATGACAGATCTATGTGGAGAAAAATGGAGGAGGCCTTTAATTTATGAAGAGGTCCTTGATAATTTGTTAAAAGGAAAGCATGTTTATAACAAATGTGAATATAATCTACTTATTATTATGAATTTAATTGTATTAAGGAAATAAAAGGTTTTATTATTATTATAGGTCCAACTACGACTACGACTGAACACCGCGGTAAGTAGATGTTTTTTAGTTTGTTTGTTTGTTTATACTCTTTATTGTACAATAAGGAAAAACAAAAAGATCAAAAAGGTAAAGGTTTTTTTATGGTTTTGAATTGTGGTTGACAAATAAATGTTTCCACTTATTGATTGTTGTTCAGAGTTCACCGTGACAGACGTGACTACCACTGATAAAAAAATTATGTAATCTTTTTTTAGATACTTTGAATACTAACTAAACAGACAATAACACAATGTTGACAAAGCATTGAAAATTCTTCTGATGTTGCGGGTCAATAATAACTTAAAAGAGCTGTTATAACTATTTACAAGCTTTTATTTAGTTTCGATGTGTTTGTCATCAAAAACTTAATCCACTTCCCGGCTACCGATTGAGCTGAAATTTTGCATACTTGTGTCGATTGCGTGACAACACAATAATCTGGTAGTGACATCCTGGTAGTCCGGCCAGGATCGTCTCCACAGGACGGAACTATTCAACGGTTAATGGCATCGACTTGAAATTTGGTATGCAAATGTAGTTTGGGTGACAATAAGTACAGTCAGCTAAAAAAGCTTATATTAAAAATTAAATTTTAAATTATTTTTACCAAAAACTTATTTTTTACTAGCCTGGTACAGTGTCCCACTGTTCTGCTGGCTGAATATAGACTGTCGAAACAAACAAGTTAAGTTTAAAAACCCGTCTACTCTAAAAAGCACGATGGAATACTTGACGTAACTTTCGTAGCTCCTAGCTGCTCGAATATTCACTTTAAGCAAAATTGCTACGAAACCTAGTAATTACCTTTGAAGACTAATCTTAAATTTCGCTCGGTTATTTCAACTTAACGTCAGTCATATATTTATTACGTTCCCATTAAATTAACAATTCACTCGGACCATAGAAATGATTGACACATAGTAGCCAACGCTGCAGTGGAACATTCTCAAATACAATTAATAGTTTAAAAAACACTAGAAAAACACGCTTTTATAAATGCACGTAAAAACAAAAAATAAATTATGGATCGTTCAAGTTGTCTCTGTTTCTGGGCTGAAGTGTAAACTATATGCTTTTAATTATAATATTTGATTGTAAAAGCGTGGGGCGCTGGAACAGGAAGTTAGTTTTAGTATTTGTTAACAAAAAAGAGAAGAGCAATCAAAAAATAAGGATCGACAAGAGCAAAACATAAGAATAAATATAAATGCATATGTAAACCCTGAAGTTACATAATACGGGAAAAAGCGAAAGTTTGTGTGTGTGCGCGCGTGCGTGCGTACGTGCGTACGTGCGTGCGTGCGTGCGTGTATGCTTGTGTGTGTGTGTGTGTGTGTGTGTGTGTGTGTGTGTGTGTGTGTGTGTGTGTGTGTGTGTGTGTGTGTGTGTGTGTGTGGTGTGTGTGTATGTGTGTTGTGTGTGTTTGTTACTAATTCACACGAAAACGGCTCAAAGGTTTTGGATGAAATTTGGTGTGTAGGTTGCTGGATGTCTGGAATAACACATAGGCTACTTTTTATCCCAATATTCCCACCGGATAGGGATAAAATCTTGAAATGTGAATTTTTGGGTTTACAGTCAAGAATTTTGTACAAGTTGTTCTTAGTACAACGTCAATGACGACCACGATATATATTTTGGGAATTCCCAGGGGAATTTCAGATAATCCCGGAATTTGGTTGGTTGAATGGTTTACGTGTGCGAAGCCGCAGGTAAATTCTAGTTGTTACACAATACGAGAAAACAATAGCGAAAAGGCCTACACATCGCCGTATAAAATATCCATTAGGCTAAACAATGGCAGTTTATGATATCGTGTTCACTCTTGCGGGTGAATTGAAACAGATTTGGGCGTTTCGATTGCTTCTTTTGTATACTTATTGGCATACGAATCTAGTTACCGACACGTGACAAATGATGTTCTGGGGACGTTTTTCATTGAAAAAATATATCAGATATTTACTTATTATTTTTATGTTGGATATATATATTTTTTATCCCACATTTTTATTTTGTGTTCACCGATAATAAGATTAATAATTACTTATTCATTTTATGATTTACATTCGGGTTTTGCTCCGCATACCTTGATTTTAGAGAAGCTCGATATTTCTGTTGTATGCGCCATGATCACGAGACGACCCAAAAACCCCAAACATAATCTGAATTTAAATCATAAAATTATTTATGACTGCTAAAGTCTAAAACATCCTATCGTATCCTACTAATATTATAAATGTGGATGTTTGTTACTCAATCACGTCTATACCGCTGAACCAATTTAGATAAAATTCGATATACAAATACTTTGAGTCCCGGGGAAGGATATAGGTTAGTTTTAATCCCGGAAAATTATATAGTTCCCGCAGGATAGCGATAAACGAATACGTACTACGCGGACGGAGAATTATTGTCCTATTTGGAATTAAAATGATGATGATGATCATGATGTGATCCTGTTATCCCTCAGACCAATTGAGCCAGCCTCCTTCTCAACTGATCGCCTCCACGTGGTCCGAGGACGTCCTGGCCGTCTTAAAAAAAATCCTACCAAAAAGTACTTGCTGTCAGAATGATTTGATTATACATAAATTTGATTAAAATTGGTTTTGCTATTGTTTTAATCACGTTTGAAGTCAGTTGATGTTTTCAAAAACATTTCCATATAAATTTAACATCCCAATTTGTATAAAAAAAATACATCGTTTTCGATCTATATAGGATACAATGCTGAGTATAGGTTTTTCTGAAATTGCTTGGGCTTTATAGTTTCCACGTAAGCCCAGTGCAAATAGAGAACTTCACACAAACCATTGAATTACTTCTCAAACGTTTTCAAATGTGATTTCTCACATAAGAAAATTCTTAAGAACACAGGTGCGTGGGCAAATTCAGTAACGTAGCATGATTCAAAAATTATATAAATTAGCCAATCTCTGTTCGTTCTGTTAATACATAATATTTGTGATGAATTGCTCAATCGCTTAGCATAATACCAGCGATTGGTTTCTGAGTATCTTTCTTCATAAAATCCTTCCGGCTCAGGGGAAACGTGAATGCTTCCGCGTTCGGTTCTGTTTCCATAACCTACTTATTTATGTAAGTAGGTATTTATTTTATCTCCTGACAAATAATGTTTCAAGCAATTCATTACCTGACTACGGCGTTGCCAATAGAAAGAGTTATGTAACTGACAGGCTACGTATATAGCGTGATAGTTTGTTAGTTCATTGTTACAGGCGTTATGGCGAGGTATTGGCTATGGATTAATGAACACTATTTTACAAGCTTTTATTTAGTTTCACCTGTCCCGTTGTCTGTCTATCTGTCTGTCTGTCTAGTCTGTCTGTAATTAAATCTTGCAAGTTTTATGTGACCAACTTCCAGTAGTCAGATTGACTTGAAATTTGGAATACTTATGTAAATCGCGTGACAATATAATAATCTAGTAGTCAAATCCTGGTAGTCCAGCCAGGATCGTCTCCGCAGGACGGAACTCTTCAACGGTTAATAGCATCGACTTGAAATTTGGCATGCAATTGTAGTTTGGGTGACAATGCAAGTATAAACAAAAAGTACAGTCAGCAAAAAAGATTCTATTAAAATGTTTTTTTTATGGATAGGTTATTTACCGCATTTCCGCTACAAATTAGCCACCACATTGTTTACATTTACTACGTGTTACACAGATTTAAGCTACGTTTCCACCAATAATGTGCGAGGATGTGTTGCGATGAATGTATTTTTCACTAACCAATAGTAACGCTTCATTTACCTGGCCTCGGCACATCTTATGTGGAAAGAGCTGAGCGGAGCGAGGCGCGGTAAATGAAATGTTATATTGGTTCATGACATGAAAAACACATTCCTCGCACATCTCTAGTGGAAACAGAGCTTTAATTGTGGAGAAGCAAAGGAAGAATAGTATGATTCACTGATAGTTTGTTCTCTACTACAGCCGAAACTACTGCACCGATTTTCACAATGGAGGTTGTTACAATCGTTTTGATCCTTTGAGGATTTTTCTAGAATATTCTAGATAAATACTCAAAGTTTTGATCTAAAACATGTTTTGAGATACATTTCATAGTTGCACCATCAAATCGTATGATTGTAAATCTTTTATGAAATTAAGATTAGTTTTTGAAGCCTTTTTGTATTTTTAAAAATCAAACTGAAATATAGATGATGATTTTATGATGCAAAAATAAAGAAAAACACAATTGACAAAAGTTGAGATACACGTGCGAAGGAATCAAATACCTAAACATTTCATTTATAAATGCAGAGAGTACTAATGAACTAGTACGAAGAGAACTCTACCACTTTGTGTGTGTGTGGATGAGAGGAACATTTAGTTAGCAAATCTTTGCATGGAGTACCTAACAAAAATTCAGCCGCAGACAGAATTTGGATGGGTGACCGCAGTATATTTTAGGGAGGCACGGAACCACGACCACCTCCTGAAGTTTTGAGATAAGAATTTCGGACAGAAATAATTTTCATGTTTCATATTTTAAAGACTCGACATCTGAGACTCGACACGATTTTAGTTTTCACCATTTTTGTTTAAGTCAAGTGTTGTCATTTAGAGCTGGCAAATATTGCATGCCTCGGAGTTTACATGCACCAAGTTGATCCTCATGCTACAATATTGCTAGCGCCATTGCAACCTGTGGTATCTTACGAGTATGTTAGTGAATATGTTAAACATTCCCTTGATATTTCGATGATTGCTATTCAAATTACCGAACCAGCATAAAGGTAATTTTATTTTGTTTTACAAATTCCGCCTCCAATAAAGTCCCGCGAAACTTGTCACTTTTTCCATTACCTCCGGATTTCACTATCTTTAAATTGTGATTTACGATTTCCCGCATATCACCCCTTTACCTCCGCAAGCAGTTCTCAAACTTTTATCGCTCGCTCCTTAAATCGACAGACTGTAATGTAATTTGTTCAACTGTGGCCCATCCCTGGAGATATCGCATCAGAACATAGAAGTTATGGCTGCGCAGTTTACCCTTTAGAAGCGTATCGAAGTAGATTTACTAGATTTAGCTTATACGGCTGCGTTCCGACGGAGAAACTAACAGGGTTGCGTTATCGGGCTGATCTTTTGTGTTGAAGATATGTATAACTGTAAAAGGATGCGCGTAAGAACGGGGAACCATGTCGTTTGAGGGCTTTGAAAGGGATTTTTGAAAAAGAGCGAAAGAAAAGGATTTGTTTAACTATTTAATCGAATTAGTTACATTTTGCTCTCTTATCGTCTCCGAGGGAATATTCAAGCGCTTAGACCAGTCGTGGTAATGGCGTAATATAGATGTAAACCTATAATTAACTAACTATTTCCAACGGTTTCACCTGTTGCTCGTTGGAACCATTTTAATACGAAAATCTAAAAGTTTACTTAGTATTTCAACTTGAAATAGTTAACTCTCAAACGAATTTTCTCTTGGAAATTAATCCACCAACCTAACTCTGACAGCGGTGGACACGCCACAGCCGCACTTAACTGGGATGACAGCTGAATCTATTTGACTACAACAGTAGTCGGCTTGATGGAGCTTATACTGTTAATAATCTTATTCAATCAGTTCAAATTAGTCTGATGAAGCTGGCCGGGAATAATTAATTCAGTTACGTCTTTAAAATATCCTTTTTATTGATATTACTTTTTGTTGCCTTTTCATCGGATTTACAAACATAAACACATATACGCATGCGTGCACCAACCCACATCCCCAGCCTATATACGAGTACGTCTCACTGCTGGGCACAGGCAACCTCTCAGAATGAGAATTTTAGAAAAGGACTGTGCGCCAAAATGGACCAAAAACCAACAAAGCTGAGCCATACAGCCATATCAAGTAGCGGTTACGGCATAAGTCGACACTTATTAGGACACATTTTTGTAACATTGTTCGGTAACGTTACGTTGTCGCGTAAACCCATGTTGTGACGCCGTTTCAAAAAGTGGAGAATAATCGTTACAAATTTCAGTTACACTGCTGTCGCAGTGTTGACACATCGCGACTTATTTGTGCTCATTTCTAACGCGTATTCATTCATTCGTCGTTTTATTGGTTCCATTCATTGTATTTGACATTTGACATTTTTTGTTATTGTTTGGTTGGTGTTTCGTATTTCTTTTCAATGGACGTGTCGCAAGTGTGTCATCATTAAATCTTCGCCACTTTTAGATATTTACTTCTTAATCGGTCGAAAATACACTGCGAAATGAAATTGATCGTGCAATTTGATGCCACTTCAACGAATTCACCGATGCACCCTCATAATTTTATAAAGTACATTTAAAATTTTCTTTGATATTGTTGTCATCTTCAATACAAACTCGTATATCGAAAACAACAACGTTGAAAATGTGAAATGTTTTATTAATATAGTTTATATTAATTTAACAAAAGTTTATTCTAGAAAACTGATACATTAGGTAATTAAGTAAAATTAAATGAAAAAAGTATTGATGTACTGAGGAGATAAAACTCAACACAAAGTTTCGTAACTGTGTTTACAAGTGTCGGCGTGTGTTTTATTTAACAAATGTTCTCCAAGATCTCATACATGCTATTAAAATGTGTAAAACACAGTTTCTCATATATTATTTACTCTGACTAAAATATAAATATACCTATCAGTTTTGGAATAGAATTGAACTAGGTGGAAATATTGTATTTTAACTCTTTATTGTTCATAAAACACATAAAAATTACAGTTAACAAGAGAAAGAGATACAATGTACAAATGAGAAAGAGGGGAGGAGGGAGGGGAGGGAGATGTAAATAAAGTATATGTAAAGACCTATTTAATGACATAATTCTCAGTTCAGTTGGTGCACGATCCATGCAAAGTTGGTCATTGGTGTTGGTCATTGGTCTTTTGTAGCTTGTTGCCATGTGCTTCATGCGGTACAAGTTTACTAAAAGTTAGTACCTAGTTGTGACAGTTTTAATTCAATTCCTTTATAGCTCATCCTAAGCTGATAGTATAAATTACAAATATTTGTTTATGCAAGATGAACGTGTGTCTCCTGTCCCGTAACAAAATAACATAGGTACACTTAAAAGTTGATTGACTACCTATTTTTTTCTTTATTTCTTCCAATTCATGGCAAATTTTCAACACTGCCAAATAAAAATCATTCCGAATATAAGCATCTTGTTGGATTCATGTACATTAGTACAGAAGTGACAGTGAGGGAACAGCATCAAATTGTTTCCGCATAAAGGACGTTGACAGCCCCGCAGCTGCTCGCTGACAACGGTCGCCTCGAATGACAAAGTAATCTATTACGCAAAACACTCGCCCCTGACTTGGGCTTACACGCCTACCCTGTTTATGGAGCTAAATTGCTATATTACGATTAATTTTGCCTTGAGCAGTTATCAATAATGTTTTGCGATTAGTTGTCATACAATTTATTAAATTATAGGCACTAAGAACGAATATGTTCATGCTTTGAAATGCTTCACACGCACCAATTAACAATAACGTCGCAAAAAGGAGATTAACTCAAACACCTCTTCAAGAACACATTTATAAAAAATATATATGTAAAACACAAATAAAAATGAAACATCCTCATATTATGAAATCGGAACAAGAACAACGGAAATCTGCGACTTTTCAACTTTAATAAAATATCTTTTACCTGTCCTCATCGTAAATACAAACTGAGACATGGATGCACAGAAAAACCAGAAAAAGAGACCAGCACTGGGAATCTATAACCCCTATACCACTGCTGGACAGGAATCTAGACACTAATTTTTCCTATGCATACATATCTCAGGTTGCTTATTTCTACTATTCTACTTAAGCAGCAGCACTAGCGACATCTAAACAAACAAAAAAACAAAAACACAAAAATACTCCAAAAAATCAATCTTTCCCTGTCCTCAAACCAACTCATAGAAAGACGATAAAAAATTCTGCCCCCCGGTTATAAAACTGGTGATGTTATTCGTGTACCTAAACTTTTTCCTTATTTTAGTATAAGTGCACCCTTTCCCAGTAAGGGTCATTAATCTTTTTGTTGAGTACAAATGGATTTAGTTAGATGTCGGGTACACTTGTTCAACAGTTATGGGCATACGCAGCTGTCATTTACATCGCATCCGGGCTTTATTATACCGGGTGTGGCCTGTAAGACCAAGCGCTCACTACGATTTTCGGCGATATACCTATTACAGCGCGATTCTCAAATCGTGTCGCAAAAATTAAAATTGTAGGGCGCGCTTGGCCTAATATGAGCAAATAATTAAAACATAGATCATACTCCTCTAACCGAACAACATATAAGTTCAGCGACTTTTAAAAATAATTAGTTTTTTACATTTTATTACACTTTTATGTATGCCAATCTGAGATAATGTAGCGTCTCTGTTAATTTAAACTTTTAAATTTTTTATGGGTGTTATAGTATATACTCGTATTAATTATTCCATTCCGTTCCAGTCGTTCCATCATGACTGAGGATCGTGGTCATCGACGGGTAGGAGATGTGACCCGGGCTCGTTTACCATTCTTATTCCCAACTACGATCATCTTCTCTAGGCTCTCATCACCCCTTCGCATTATGTGGCCAAAATATGAAAGGATTCGTTGGTGGCATATATTGTGGACAGACGAGTTTTTATTTTGAGCTGTGAAAGGATCGACGCATTTGTTCGCTTGGCCGTCCAATGTATCGTCATCATTCGTCTCCAGCAACAAAGCATCTATCCTCTGCCTGTCTCGAGCCCGTATCGTCCACGACTCAACGCCATACAGAAAAATTGGGAATATCAGAGCATGTACCTACCGGATCTTAGTGATTCCCCTCTTTTTCCATATTTTGTTTAGGCTTATTAATTATACTTACCGTATTTTTCTTGATTTCTGTTCATTTCGACATACAACTCAATTAATTAATAGAAAATATTAACTTCTTGGCCATATAAAAAAGAAACCTTTTTTTAATCGACTTTAAAAAATTAGGTTATCAACTAAGTTATTTTTTATGTAGTATTAGAATATAGCCTGACATAGCGTCAGAACGGTAGGGGTGGAGGTCAGCAGGGAAGGCCCTTGCCCAGCAGTGGGACACTATATACAGGCTACTTAAAAAAGTAGAATACTTTTATCCCGGGAAATTGCACGTTTCCTGCGGGATTACGATAAATAAATAAATAGAACTACGTTTTTAGTTGAACGCAACAATAATGCGATAAATTACAGTACGAGTATTATTTAGTATTCGGTAATTAAATCAATAATTTCTAATAAAATGCTTAATTCGACCTTTATTTGTGCGCCATTATTATGAAGAACGCTTCAGTGAACTAGGCGGAATACCTAGTGGTAAAACTTATCTGCAATGCAGCTCAGTCCATTGGACTAATTGGGGTAGTTCCGTTCAGCAGTGGCCATTAATCTGAAAAGATATCTGTACAAATTTAACCAGTTTTGGTGTTTGCCAATGAATTGTTATCATAATATTGCGTAGTTAAAAAAAACTGTTTATTTCACTGACTTATAAAAATCTTCTACTTAAATTCTAATCTTAGTTGTTTAAGATTTGAATAAGATTCCGAGTATCGTTTAATTGGGCGTTTTCAAAAACAAACAGTGGACAAACAAAAATGGACGGGTTTTTTTGAACTATTGCAATAAGGGTAACAATTGTACAAAATCCTACTCATATTATAAATGCGAAAGTTTGTGAGTGAGTGAGTATGTTTGTTACTCTTCACGCGGTATGTAGATAGCTGGACATCTGGAATAAAGCAAAGGCTACTTTTTATTCCGATATTCCCACGAAATAGGGATAAAACCTTGAAACATCAACCGCTAAGCTTAGAGTCATGAAATTTGACATGATTGTTTTAAATGTAACGTCAATGAAAACCACGATTTAACTTTAAGGAATTCCCACCGGAATTTTTAAAATCCCGAAATTTCAGTTCAGTTCAGCTACTGGATCTAATGATTTAAGTGTGCGAAGTCATTTCATAAAAACGAAGAAACGTCAAATGCGATCTGAAATCTCAGATTATTAATGCAGTCTGTAATGTGGAAAGTGAGATTATAAGAAACAAAAACTAGTAATAAGCATGAAATAAACAGGAATATTAGCGCAATGAACCTGCCGAACAATCTCCGGCTTCAAGCTAGCGTGTGAAGTGGACATTACTGCAATTAAAGAGGGTAATAAAAGTAACTAACCATTTTTCAGCTGAAAATCATTAAGCCGCTACTCCATATTAATATCATCTATTTGTAGAGCTACTTAGAGTTTCGCTTTTCTCTGAGGGTTTGTCTCTGCGTATACGGACGGCTCCAATTTTCCTTTTGTTATATACGGCAACTTTTGATAATGCTGTACCTTAAACTTTCTTAATCCGTTTGAAACTTCGATACCTACAAAAGGCTAATTGAATATTATCTAAAATGTTGTTGACGTCTCCAAACCGGGGGGAAACTTCGTGGTTAAGATCCTGCTTCTTTTATTATTACGAAACTTTTTTCCCGCAGGCTCTTCAACTGGGAAAGATTACGTGATGACATTTATATTATTTTGTTTGGGAAGTCAAGATGGTCCGTTAGCAAATACAAACATTTGCAATGGACAAAAAGAAATTGCTATTACAACCCGCACCGAGATGTTATTAAAACTTTTTGGGAGTGAGATTTGAAATTGATAATCGAGACCATGGAGGAGCAAAAGATTAAGTTGAATGGTAAAAACAAAATTAAATTATAACATTTTCTGTAAGTAGGCTGCAAGGGGCTTTATTACATGTCACTTTTTTTGTACTTCTAGAGCGCTTTCGGAAGCCCATCCATTGTTAAAAAGAATGCGGCGTAATAAATGTGCCAGAAAATATTTTTTCAAAACAAACATTAAGTAGGTACATACATTACTATTAAATATACATACATAACTATATAAATACAAATGAATGGTAAAATGTGTTGCTAAGCGCAAAACACGACAACGGCTGGATTGATTTCGCTAATATTTTTTTAGTTGTGTTTGTTATTGTCAGGAGAAGGTTTTTATGGAAGAAAATTTAGAAAAATACAACGGCGGCGAAGCCGTGGGCAACAGCTAGTACATTACATTATTATTAGGGATAAGTCCGCCTTGGTACAAGTATCTCAAAGTCTGTCAATTGTATTTTGTTTCTTTTATATTTTGCAATAAAGAGTTTGCATACATACATACTATTCTTATAACTATTAAAGCTACGAAAACGAAGTAAACAGTATAGACTTATTAATACAGGGATCTAGGGGGTCCCTTGGTTAAGTATCTAACTCTAAACATATTATTAGGAGATGAGATCTACTGATTATGAAATTTAATTGAACTATAGCAATATACTTTCAGCTGAGTTTAAAATGCTTATTATGTAGGATGGGCAGTCCAAATACTATTACTATACTATATACATACATACATGCATAGTATTACTATTTAGTACTTATATAAGATTTTCTGAAAAAAAAGGTAAATTTAAATTATGATCGTGAGGTTAATGGTGTGCCATTATGGGTAACATTTATATTGCATGCTCGTTGTTTAAATTTTCTATCGGAGGAAAGTGAACTGCTATTCGAGAACACTGGCACGACAAAAATAATTCAATCTGCAGTGATTACCTACAACATTAATTTTTGAAGATTAAGGAGCTGTTTCACCATCCATTGATTAGTGTTAACTGACGGTTAAATGTGATGCCGTCTCTAATTGTTTTGTTCGAATAGACGGAGACGGCATCACATTTAACCGTCAGTTAACACTAATCAATGGATGGTGAAACAGCCCCTTAGAAAACCACTTTTGTGGGACTAATAAATACCGCACCATGTAAATTTCTTTGTTTCTAAGATTTCAGCTGAGTTTAGTGCTTAACTAGCGGGTACAATATTATATTCGCAAATGCATTCGTTATTTCTTTTCGTTAAGCGGTATTAGAAAATGGTAGAAAAAAATTATGAACAGGATTGTGAGCTTCATAATATAATAATGACCTTTGATCTTTATAATTACTTAGCGCTTCCATAGTAGCAGCAGAACGCGCATTTGCCTGACGCCGTTATAGAGGTACAGTTGAGAAACTGAATCACGTACCCTTTCATAGTCAATTTCACTATGGTTTCTTGAGCAGATAGAATAGAATAGAATCGAATAGAATGAATAGAATCGAATTGAATGGAATAGAATGGAATGGAATGGAATAGAATGGAATAGAATAGAATAGCACAGAATAGAATAGAATAGAATATAATGGAATAGAGCAAAATAAACATTATTAATAAACGGAAAATATTTTCCACATTAAACTTATAACTATAACATAACTAAGTGCTTACTAAGTGTGATAAATAGATTGGGCTCAGCGTATTATGCTGTAGACGCACACAAAAGTGCGCATGCACACAGCGCTGATTTACAGCCCAACCCTTCAGATAGATGTATGGAATGTCCATATGACATCAATAGCACAAAGGTTCCACCCTGTTACGCAGATCAAATTCTTGGTTTGTAGTTTCATTAGTTCAGATGTAACATTACGCACCCACTTATTCCAGTTTTTGTTGAATTCAAACAAAAACCTTTTAAGCGATACCGTAACAGTCTTAGTCTAAATCGATGGTTGCTGATAAGTATCGTAGGGGCTCGCTCCTCGTCAGTGAAATAAATGTAGAGTTTAAGCATTATTCCGGAGGCTCAGACGATACCAATCGCCAGATAACCCTGGAAATGTATTATGCTATTTTCTCGCGGGACCAGGTTATCACGGGCTATAGATTTCTTAAGAAGTAAATGGACTGTGCAATAAAGTCAATATTGCGTATTGTGAAAAGCGAACTATCTTGGTATCGTTGAAATTTTAACCAAAGTTAAGGATTATAATTTATTTAAGCAAAATTATTATTGTAATGGTACTATTGAAGTAAAAACTATCCTGAAAATAACTTAACTATTATAATCATACATACAATTGGCCCAAGTCTTGCCCCTGCGGAAGATTGCCCAAAAGGCTGGCTGCATTTCCGCGCTGGATTATGATCCCAACACGTTGGGCGAGAACCTAAAAACTGTATATAGATTCAATCTCTTCACTTGCTCATTAGATTTTTTTATTAAGTACGCAAGTTGAAGGGCAATAGGTGGGCTACATCGCTCGAAGAAGAGATAACCATTAGGGAGGAAAGTCCTTGAGTGGCAACCACAACCCAATAGATCACCTCCCACTAGATCATGCAAGGTTTCTTAAACTTTTTGCAGTCACGGACCACTTTCGCAATTTTTCGCAACAATTCCACGGACCCTTGTCAAAAATATTATTGGAAATGAAAAAAAGCCTTAGCACCTAAGCGCAGTCTTTACGTATTGAATTCTCGTACTAAAGAATTGGCTAAGTAAAGTTTTTTGAAGAAGTGCTAAATATATTTTTCTTCGGTAGTCGACGTCTTAATAATCGAGGAACTGCAGCTCTTTTATTTTTATTTCCTCTTATTAATTAGAAATCTTTTTTAAGTGGTCGATATGACGTTGTGAGATTGAAATGGCAGACCCGTTGAGGCTCAGTACTTAGTAGAAACATTAAAAAAAAAACGAAGTCAACTGTCACTGCTGTCACTGTCAAGTAGAATCTAACCTAAAACCATTTTATTTGCTTTGCGATTTGGTGCGATCAGTGTGTTTTTTGTTTGGATAATTTTTTACGACCTCAGCCCAAACTCTGGACTTTTGAATTTGCCACATCTCTCCACGACCTTTGTACGATAATTTGACCACGATTGGATATTTTCGACGACTATTTTGGCTCTGTTTCTTAGACAACGTTATCTTGCATTCTCGGCCACCCTTGGCTTGACATTTGGACTGCCTTATGAGTAAATTCGAATCACAGTATCCCTACAATGGATTCAGACGACTCCGATAGTATTCGAGTTGAAATGGAGCATTACATAAATGTTCTCCAATGCTTTGTACTTTCGTCTACGAAATACAGACGAGATTTTCCGAATTCGGCGTATTTATGCATCCTAGTCTTTACAAGCGACTTGGTGCAAGTCAGCTTCATCTTCCACTGCAAGTTGCTCATCAACAACATCATTATACGAACCCTCTAGCCCTTCAACATCAAACACAGCAAAGGAGAACATAACAGAAGGAAGAGATATCGTGTTTTTTTACCAAAACAATAAAAAGGACATGGTCTCAGTAAGAGTCATGCAATACATTAAAATATTTAATTGCATGTTGCACAAATGGGTTTATATTCTTTATTTCAGTGTATTGAAGGAAGAGTTTCTGCTAAATCATTTACAGAATGAAGTGGCTTTATGTGGCTACTAAAAAGGGGGTGATTCAATCTAAAGTCATAGCGAGCTTGAGGATACATGTGAAATGCGTGATTTGATAAAGATAAAGATAAAGATAATTTATTTGTCAAACATGAGTTCCTATATACAATTATTAAATTGAATATATAGATGTACAATAATTTGATGTCCTGTCCTTCATGTCTTGCCTTTCAGCATACAAATTTTTAAGTTATGAATTTAAATAATTATACAATAAAAAAAAATAGGAAATAATTAAATTACAATCAATATTACATTAATGTTATATAAATCATTTTGTAGATAAGATAAGATAAGGTCAGTGGAACATTTTGAAAACAATATCTAGTCTATATTATCTAGTAGATACTCGTTAACTGAATAATATGCCTTGTCGGTTAAAAAATCTTTTAATGCTTTTTTGAAACTAGGTAATACTTCCTTCTCTGTTACAGTTTTTGGTAGCTTATTGAAAATTTTAGGAGTCATCCCTAGCACATTTTTGGAGAACATAGCTGTATGTGATGTCCAAGCAAATATTTTTCCCCGCCGTCGAACACTGTTGAATTTTTTAAATAGATTAAAAATTGAAGATTAAAAGAATCCGTATTTTTGAAGCCTCTCTGTTATTAACCATAACCACATAAAATTATGTAGACAAAGCTGTCTTATTGCATGTGTTTTAGATAGTTTTAGTTAATTTGCAGAGTAATATAATAAAAATGCAATAATTTATATTGTTTTTATTTCATAAATACACAAATTATCATAAAAACATTTAGCATAAACATATGTCTCAAAAGACCCGATTTATTGGAACATGTATATAATATTCCTGGCAAAGGGTAATTTAAAAACAATTCGTATTTTTATTAAATTAAATATTGTGCCATCCCCATTAAGGCATTAGAAGTACTACTAAGAAATACAAGGAAATATAATACAAATATTATAGGTCACTTTGTGTAAAACCGGGATTTTAGTTTACTTTTGCATCAAAAGATGTCACTATCTCGTCTCAAGGAAAACCTGAATCACGCTATTAAGATTTTTATATAAAAGGGCTGTCATCATATTAAGCTTTTCATTTCCTAAGCAACCATGGTTTGATTAAACAACGATTTGATTATACGTGTAAACAATATGCGTACCATTGATCATAAGTTATAACAAAACCGTGGTGATTTACTTGTATTTTTAGTACTTGTACTTGTGACAGTGACCCTAGATTGTATCGTTTGTTCTACCAGTTGAACTGGATGTGTGTATATATACTATCTTTTGCCCGCGGCTTCGCCCGCGTGGAATTCGGTTATCGCGCGCTGTTATCTCGGGAACTGTTTATTTTTCCGGGATAAAAAGTAGCCTATGTCACTCTGTGGCCCATAAACAATCTCTATGCCAAAAATCACGTCGATCTGTTGCTCCGTTGCGACGTGAAAGACGGAGAAACATACTAACACACACACTTTCGCATTTATAATATTAGTATGGATATATATGGTATTCAACTGTTTTATTTTGTCTGACTCTAATACATACATGATTGGGAATCGAACCTGATCAAAATCTCTGTAAGCAAGGTTACAAATTCTGCACATTTTTTCGTTATTTTTGATGATGTGAATCATAAGTGAAAAGAAACATATTTTACAAGATTTTATTCGACTTGCAATGTATGAGTATGTATGTATTATGTTTATAAACCAAAATGAGAATACAAATTTAAAGTACCGTTAGCTTATCACAGCAGTACTTATACTGATTACAGATTAGATGACAATGCAAGACAAGTATAGTCAACAAAAAGTATTGTGAGGAAAAATAAAAACTTACACAAATAAAAACCAAAAATTATATTTTTAAGAAAAAAATTTTGCTGACTGTACTTTTTCTCGACTGTACTTGCATTGTCAACTAAAAATACATTTCTGTATTAAGATATCATCATGTTCAAAATTACATTTCCGTGCTAAATCTAAGGTCTATTCTATTCTCTTCCATTAACCATTGAGGAGTTCCGTGATACTTCTATGCCTCTTTTTTATGGAAAAATGCATGTCCTTGGAAAAAACAGGTTATGCTTCTTCACTGGCTTTTTTTTGCAACCAAAATAAAAACACCAACATGTGTTTACATCCACCTGAAAAAAAGATCAAAATTATTATAAATCCTTACTTATATTTAATATTATAAACGTGAAAGGAACTCTGTCTGTCTGACTGTTAACTTTTCATGCTTTAACCGCTGAACTGATTTAGCCGAAATTCATTATGGAGGTAGTTGGAGTCCCGAGGAAGAACATAGGCTACTTTTTATCTCACAGTTTTATCCCGAAAAAATACAGAGTACTCGCGGAAAGCGATAAGCGAATTCTTCGTAGACAGAGTCGCGGGGCAACAGCTAATTATAATATAATGTTTCACTAACCACAGAAATTTTACTCTATCATAATATTTACCAGCCAATGCTGAACAACATCACCTGTCGCATAAATCACATTGTCAGTTGATATCTAAGTAAATGGTCACAATAAAGGTAATATGTTTTTGTTATTCTGTGCTCTCGTACAACTTTGGTCCGGCAACATATTCAACTTTTGATGCCCTAAAATGTAATGTAAAAAAATAGACAAGAAACTGTATTGATATAATTTTGTACTTACGTTCATCCATTTTACCGCTACGGACAAGAGTGCTTTATCTCCTCTGATTTCGGCAACATTGTATACTTATCACTGGTGTCAAAATATTCTAGACTCATAGCCATGTGTGGCAAGTTCCTTGAATCTGCTCGCACAAATTCACTCATTTCGTATTGAAAGGTGAAGCCGCTAAAATAGAAAATATGGTCCAAAAGTCAAGCCAAGTGTCGTCGAGAATACAAGATAGCGTTGTCGAAGAAGCAGAGCCGAAATAGTCGTCGAAACTATACAATCGTGGTCCAATTATCATGCAAAGGTCGTGGAGAAATGCGGCAAATTTTAAAGTACTGAGTTTGTGCTGAGAGGTCTTTAAAAATTATCCAAAAAACACATTGATGGCACCAAATCGCAAAGTAAATAAAACGGTTTTAGGTTAGATTCTACTTGACAGTGACAGCAGTGACAGTTGACTTCGCTTTTTTTTTACTGTTTCTACTAAGTACTGAGCCCTCAACGGTTCTGCCATTTCAATCTCACAAACGTCATATCGACCACTTAAAAAAATATTTCTAATTAATAAGAGGAAATAAAAATAAAAGAGCTGCAGTTTCTCGATTATTAAGACGTCGACTATCGAAGAAAAATATATTTAGCACCTCTTTAAAAAACTTTACTTAGCCAATTCGCCGCCCGACAACGACAATGCATCGCGTCAAGTTTAATTTCCTAATATATTATGTCTACAAACTGACCTACTGCGCCTTTTTTTTTAGCAGGAATCCAACTTTCTCATAAATCCAACTTTTATACCCGTTCTAACCGTGTCTTCGCATGATTCCAACTTATTTATTTAATGAACTTGTATTCGCATTATTTCAACCGAATGGTATAATTGGGCACATAAAGCTTAATGATAAATATATTATGGGCCAGGTGAATTTAGCCCTCTTTGCCCGT
Organism: Choristoneura fumiferana; assembly: GCF_025370935.1. Lineage (NCBI taxonomy): Eukaryota > Metazoa > Arthropoda > Insecta > Lepidoptera > Tortricidae > Choristoneura > Choristoneura fumiferana. The sequence continues at coordinate 4,708,978 of NC_133483.1, forward strand.
AGTACAGTTTAGAGGTGAGACGTATTTACTGGAATAGGTTTTTGGCTTTGGCTTAGACGCGTGAGTACGCGTTCCCGCCCGCGGTTCTTTTAGCGTCCGAGTATTTAGGAGTACGGCGGCTGACAACGTTCCGCCAACTTGAAAACAAGCATTTATGTACACTTTTCAATTGAAAATTTTATAAAAACTGCTGACAGTCCTAAGCCTGTATAAAGTATGAAGGGAAGTTTTAAGTCTGTATTTCGGTTTCGGTTTATAGAATTTTTATTTCTCATTGAAAACAAATAGTCACTTACATGAGAAACTTAATATCTAAGGTAGTATTTTTAGTTTACAGTATAGTAGAGAAAACAAGTAAGTTACGTATGTACAATGGCCTGCATAAGTGGATGGACACCTTACGTTCTATAATCGTTTGAACACGAGAGTTGGCGATTTTGTTAGGTGTTCACAACAAATGAACTAGATGGCGCTGTTAAACAGTTATTATGATATGATCGATATTTTATCCCCGTAACAGCAATGTGCCGATAGCTAAGTTGATCGGCTGCTTAGATAAATTCGTAAATGATCATGAGTTCGTATCCTACATATCAGAATTGTTTTTTGTTCTTATTTTTTATTTATAACTTTCTATTTAAATTTTGTAGATAACTGATATGGAAATAAAAAAAAAAACTCTGAAAAAAGGATAACGTTGCAACAGAAATAATACACGTTTTGAAGTTTAAAACATAAAAAATTTATTCCTAAAACAATATTTCTATTCATTAAATATTGACGCAGTTATTAATGTTATACTATATATTAATTAAATAACTGAAAACCAGAAAGTAGTTTGCTCAGAATCCAGAGTAGAATCGATTACACTATGTTTTAAATCAGGTAGTGTTTGAGTTTTTAAATCCTTTTTTTATTGTGCCCAGTCTAAATATTACGAATTCATACGCCAATTAAATGTTTTAGGTATGTTTCATACCCCTATTAGATAATTTAATACTGGCCGTTTTGCGTCAGTTTGGCTTTCTTTTAAATCTGGCATTAAAAATTACGACCGTAAAGTTAGAAATGAAGTAGAATTACTGATTACGAAAAACATACAATTATTTTAGGAAATAATGAAGGTAAGTATTCGAAAATAAACGCAAACAACTAACTTAAAATAAAATGAAAAATATTTTCTGTGTGTCGTGTGAGGTTTTCAGTTATTTTATTAGCACCTGACCAAAAGTTGTATTTTAACATTTTATTGAGGTATTAGCTTAAGTATTCATTTCCGATTCTGGAAAGAGGATTGAAGCTGAACCGCAATAAAAAATAGTATTTGAAAGTATTATACCTGAGACCGGGTTATCATAAGACTCGTACGCGTTATAAACTATAATAATTGAAGTTTTCCAGTTTTAAACATTTACTTATCAATAATTGATGGCGTAGATCCACTGTAGATTACAGTCATGTATTGAACTTTCACACTTATCTCACATAAGTAAACAAAACTATCAAGGTATAATTAAATGTTTTGTTCATAATAATCAAATAATTGCTTTTCATAACAAAGTGATACCTTCAGGATCACAAATAAAGATAAATATTTTGGTTCATATAATACAGTGTGCTAGAAAATCAGATGCGGATATTTTAAGGATCGATTATTTGCATCGTCGTTAATTGGTTTCAATTAAATTAAATAAAAAAAATACAGTTAATGTTAATGCGAGGATGAATTTTTTTTGAACGGAATGGTATTTTTGTATGAAGCAAAAAAATATTACCACACAATACTTAAATAATTTATGTGTATAATTAATTCTTAGGTTATTAATTACATACCCTGAAAATATCCGCACCTTATATATTTTATTATAACATAATTGTTTGAGTATATAACCCGGTCTACACGTAACTATCAATTTTATTTTAATAACTGTTGTAACCACCATGATTGTCGATAACTGCTTGCAAAAAGAATCGCATCGATGCAACTAGATTTTCACACATATTAGAGCCGCGAATACTGTCCCTTATTTTTACACAGTGGGCTTCTAACGTTTCCGGAGTTCGCTTATTTTTGTTATCCCAACGTTGGACATGGTTATAACAACTCATAATTTTTTAATGGGATTTAAATCCGGTGATCTGGCAGGCCAAGGAACGACTTTAACATTATTTTTGTGTTGATTAAACCAGTTTTGCACAATACGCGACCGGTGTATTGGGCACGGCACTTGTTCTTCTGGATAGACAACTCTAACAGTGGGCAACATCATAGCTGGCGTTGAGATGAGTCGTGGTCGTGGTCTACCCGATCTTTGACGGTGCAGCAAAGATCCTTCGTCTTGATATCGTCGTACCCATAATATAACTGTTTTTATCTGTAACAATATAAATAAACGTAAAATAATATAACGTAGATATCATTTTAATGAAGAAGTTGGTAGGATGAACGTAAACAAAAAAAAACTCACATTAACTCCAATTTCTCTAGAAATTTCCGACATATTTTTTCCTTCTTCATATAAATTAATAATTTCACAACTTTTAACCATCTCAATAATGCGATGAGAACTCATTTTAAAGAATAATTACGATAATAAGCAGATTCAACTTGAAAGAGACGATCAAACGATGTTGCAAGCAGCTGAACAAGTAGCAAAATCTTTGTAATAAAAACTTAGCCTGGTAGTTTGAAGATCTTCAGTCTACCCTCTTTAAGTTTCGTTAAACACGCATGACTTACCGATTAATTTTAAGACGACCCGATATAGATCCGATTTTCATTGTTTAAGATAACAGTACGATGGTCAAGTGGTTGTGAACTTCGTTCTTCGTTCGTATGTCACAAGTTCAAATCCCACCAGGCGATAATATTGAGTTTGTGTTTTTGTAAATTTACTGCTAGATTTGGAGATTACTAAAGTTGACACTAATTCGCAACATGGGTCTTCGTAATAAAGAATTTCACTATCATCAGCATCCCAGCCTATAGATACACGTCCCACTGCTGGTCACAGGCCTCCTCTCAGAATGAGAGGGCTTGGGCCGTAGTTCCCACGCGGGCCCAGTGCGGATTGGGAACTTCACACACACCAAAGAATTTATCGTTGGAATATTTGAAGGACAAGAAACGATAGTAATGCGAATAATAATATTCTCCTTCTCTTACGATAAGTACGAAAGAGACAGAAAATGTCGTTACGCGATTCGCGGTAACATCCCACGGTGTCCCACCCAGGCAGGGACATAATTTAGTTACTACGGCAGCGAAATATCAAATTTCTAACATGAATATAAAATATTTTTTAAGGTCAGCGCCAGCGCCATCTAGTGAGATATTAATAAACTAACTAAGTTAGTAAATAAGTAAATACCGCTAATACACTTCAAACACATAGATGGCGCCGTTTCTCGCGTCAGACGATTATGTTTTGGAATTGTCCATCGACTTTTGCAGGCCATAGTACAGTTAAAGTTTTCCGTGATAATATGTGACGTATACAAGAATACGATTGGATTGTTCAAAGGTTAACTGGAAGAGATCCCTTTAAGGGATATGTTCACCTTTGTACATCTCTTTGTTTTGTTAACTGTTATTTTCACATGACATTCATGTACAATAAAGAGTTAGGTATACAATACAATACAATACCATAGCAACATATAGTATGTTATTTTTCTATAGAAGTTTTGTCCAAAATAAAAGATTAGTTTTACATTGAATTGAATAAATGACCCCTTGTTCACTGGTAAATTATATAACTTAAAACAAATTAAAACTGCGTTATACTCCATTCATTTCCACATCCGAACCTAACGGCAAAATTTGCACACTTTTTAAATGAAACAACGGGACTATTTAAAATTGTTGTGAACTTCTATAATAAATATTTCATATAAGTTAAAGTGGTGAGGGTCGTGGGTTCAAACCCCGGCTCGCACCTCTGAGTTTTTCGAAATTCATGTGCGGAATTACATTTGAAATTTACCACGAGCTTTGCGGTGAAGGAAAACATCATGAGGAAACCTGCACAAACCAGCGAAGCAATTCATTGGTGCGTGTGAAGTTCCAATCCGCACTGGCCCGCGTGGGAACTACGGCCCAAGCCCTCTTGTTCTGAGAGGAGGCCTGTGCCCAGCAGTGGGACGTATATAGGCTGGGATGATGATGATAAGTTAAAATAAAAATAAATATGAAGTCTGAAGACTGAACTGTGACGTGGAATTCGGTAGTTCGATATTCGTAAAACTACTAAAACTAGTACGCATACACAATCACGGAAGCGCATTTACGGGAATCATTTTGTTTACGCAATGAGTCAATTGAGTTAAGTACTCGTAGATACTCGTGGACCTAGTCTTTGGATCTAGTCTTTTTGTGGACGCGTACTCGCAAGATTCAGTCCACGTTTTGCAAGTTTTGTAAATCTCACCTCTAGTACAGTTGTTTAACAGTGTAACAGTTGACCGCACCATTTCGTATGTACTCCGGCATAGTGTACTTTTCGATATGATTATTATTATATTTATGAGAAAGTTGGATTCCTGCTAAAAAAATTGATCGACCGACGACATCTTGAGAGTTGTGCGCAACCGGTGGATGCACAACTTATCATTAATTGTGGCGTTCTAGGGTGGAGACCTTTGTTCAACAGTGGACTTCTTTCTGCTGAACAATATATGTTGATGAAGTAGGCAGACAAGCGTGCAGTTTCCCTGGTGGTGGAAACTGAGGCTCAACGACATGAAGGATCCAAGAAGATGACAAATGTGCTATGATAGTAAATGCACCGGCTATTTCACCGCCGAATCGAAACACAACAGTGTGAAACTGCTGTTTGGCAGCAGGTTAACGGACAACGTGGTGATACAATTTCTATCTACTCTAAATATAGAGCGAATTCCAATACATTTCGTGTGGCAAGGGAATTAATTAATCTAATTCTAAATTTTGCCTACTCAGTGTCATCTACTAATGCAAATTTTAAATTAGTCACAGATTTGCGCATAAATACTCTCATAGCCCATTTTCAGAGAAATTTGCTTTGACGATGTGAATTTATGATATGGAAATGATTTGATCTAGGTCACTAGATTAGTTAGTTATAAATTGTAATTGAATATAGCGATGTCTCATTAGCATTAACTAATTAAATTGAGCAGTCGAGAGAATTCATACATACATTTCATACAAATTTAAAGTAGAATCTTGTCATCTTAGCCTTTTTACGTCTCACTGCTGGGAACAGGCCTCCTCTCAGAAATGCGGGCTCAATACTGTGTGTAGCTTTCTCGCGATTTTTTCTTCACTGTTAATCTAGTCGAAAATTTTAAATGCGATTTCAGCTCACATATTTTTTTTTATATTTTCAATTTCCGTCCATCTCGTTGGTGCACGTCCTATGCTGCGCTTGCCGATCCGAGGTCTCCATTCGAGAACTATTCGGCCTCAACGGCCACCTGTTCTCCGTGTTATAGAAAGATAAGAAAATAAAAGCAAATCTTTGTACAAAATTCAAAGCAATGCGCAACGAAGCGCTTGCGAAGACATGCGATTGCAATTACGGCAGCATAGTACTGAGTCACGTGCTAAATCATAAATTGTTGTCACTCACTGCAGCGTGCCCGGCGGCAGTCGCCTAAGTACCTCTTTGTCTAACCCCAAATTTGAATATATGGAGCAATAGTGAGCCGGGTGCTCCCATGGGCGAGCTCGCGATTTCGCAACGAACTTGCCTCATAAATCCACGCCTTACATGATGCTCGTTTGCATAATACAAGACTTAGTCGGCTTTGTTCTTCGAGTTTGATAGGTTGGCCACAACATGCGTTTGCTCCAACTTGGTCGTAGTTAAACTCGCTAGACGGAAGAACGCGATAGTTTTCGCTGGAGTATCCTTTACTAATATTATAAATGCGAAAGTTACTCTGCCTGTCTATGTTTCTGTTTATTATCTCTCCTTAAATAAAAAAAATGATTAAGGATCTTTAAAAAAGAGCCCATCATCAGTGTCTCAAAACAACGCACTTGTGATATTTCCCGCGTTGCGGGTAGCCATAGAGGCAGTGATTGCTTCCCATCAGGTGACCCGCATAATCATTTTTCCCCTTTTATGTATAAAAAAAATTTGGTACCTATGGAGATAGTTTGAGGTCCTGAGAAAGAACATAGGATAGTTTTTATAGCGAAAATTGTATAGTTCTCGGGATAGCAAATAACACATTCTTTCAGACGAAGATACGCGTAAAAGCTAGTCTGTTTTATATATATCATATCATATCATGGGACACTTGACACCAATTGACCTAGTCCCAAACTACTAAGCAAAGCTTGTACTATGGATGCTATAGGCAACGGATAAACATACTTACATAGATAAATACGTACTTAAATACATATTAAACATCCGAGACCACAGAACAAACATTCGTATTATTCATACAAATATCTGCCCCGGCCGCGAATCGAATCCGGGACCTCAAGCTTCGTAGTTAGGTTCTCCAACCACTTGCCTTGGCCATCCGTTCGTCAAATATCTAAATTAAAAATGAATCGCCACTTCTTTTATTTTCTGTCAAGTTCAGACATTGTGATCTTAAATTTTTATTTTTGATCAATAATTTTGCTGTTCCGTTACAAATTGTAATTTAATCATAGCAACTTCTATCAATGGTATCAAAGATAACACAAAAGTCGTCTCGGCGAATAACACTTCACTTGTAGATGAGGTATTATTTTGGATAGTTCTTGACATTAATATTGTTCTGTAGCGAAAGATCGTAAGGGTAAGATCCTATTAAGGAGATTCTTTCGTTTATAGGGTTCCGTAGCCAAATGGCAAAAAACGGAACCCTTATGGATTCGTCATGTCTGTCTGTCCGTCCGTATGTCACAGCCACTTTTTTCCGAAACTATAAGAACTATACTGTTGAAACTTGGTAAGTAGATGTATTCTGTGAACCGCATTAAGATTTTCACACAAAAATAGAAAAAAAAACCCATACTTAGAACTGAAACTCAAAAATGTTTTTTTCATCAAACCCATACGTGTGGGGTATTTATGGATAGGTCTTCAAAAATGATATTTAGGTTTCTAGTAAGTATCATTATTTTTAAATTGAATAGTTTGCCCGAGAGACACTTTCAAAATGGTAAAATATGTGTTGTCCCCCCCTTCCCCTGTAACTTCTAAAATAAGAGAATGATAAAACTAAAAAAAATATGTACGATGTACATTACCATGAAAACTTCCACCGAAAATTGGTTTGAACGAGATCTAGAGATAGTTTTTTTTAATACGTCATAAATCGTAAAGTAAAGGAAACTTTTATATTATGTTACTTGCTGCTTTTTTTTTTGTTATATGAAGTTCAAACCTACAGCCGTCGATATTTAATATTATATTTATTTTTGGTTTTGTAAATGAGCTGTGATTTGTTTTCTTATTTTTGTCAACATGGCAGCGTACTTTTGATCTATTGAACATATTTCGCACGCAATATTAGCAAAAAGCTAATTAACACTTCATTTTACAACAGCTGCCGCTAATCACTGGCTCCGCTTTGTCAAATTGAGACATGGTAACAATTTCGATTATTGTATCCATTACTAAGGAGGGTGTATTAACCAACTGAAGGATTATTTCCTACATCAAAGCAGCATTAGTAAATAGTTTCAACGCAGATGCTGCTTAACTTAGCAATGCTTTTAACTGACACATCTTAAGAGAATTGTGGCATGACGAGGGTCTGTATGACACCTATTTTCGGAATGACAATCTACTGCGGCTACAAAACATTCGTTGTTATCTTTTGTTTTAAGCTGAGCACAGAATTGTGACATATATTTCGAACCATTGAACACTAGGTACAGAATCTTATCTTTGTATATGTTTTATAAGTTAAAACTACACAATGCCTGTTATCGAATAGAAAAACAATTTTTAAGATACCTTTACAAATAACAAAGTTATAAAGGTTTGAAATTCAAGATTAGACAGAGAAAGACATACTGGCATGTGACGTACTGACGTCATACGCCAGTACCGCCATACTTGCTGCACAGAGAAAAGCGTTTGAGAAAGAGACAGGTATACAGATTTTTCAAAAAAACACTAAGTGAATCCAATTTTCAACTGATTTAAATTTTATCTTCGCTAAACACTATCTGTATATCTATATTTTCATAATAATATCAAGACATGGCAAAATTAGGAGTTGTCAAATACCGTATTGTATAGGTTTGTACAGTCCAGCACCAATATCTGACATAACAAGCGTTCATAAATATCTAATTCGACCCTATTTCTAGGGCCGGAAGGACGTGTCAGATATTTTTGCACGCTCCGCTGTGGCAGATATTAATGCTGGTGACTGTACTTAAATAAATATATACGTAACCAATTGAAACCCAGTGATTTTGATAACGCAAACATCAAAATATAATAATTACATAAATCAAAAATCAAGATAATATACAAGGTGTTAATTAAATAACTGAAACCAGAAAGTAGTTGCTCAGCATCGAGAGTAGAGTCGATTACACTATGTTTTTAATTAGGTCGCGTTTGTGTTTTTAAATCCCTTTTTTGTGCCCGGTCTAAAAGTTATGACTGCAACAGGCGCCAATTAAATATTTTAGTGAGGTTGCATACTATTTCGATAATTTAATACTGGCCGTTTTGCTGTCAATGTGTGATTTTCTTCTTAAAACGTCATAACACAAGTGACAAATAAAAAATATGAGTACTTATAGAGTGAGAAATGAAGTAGAGTTACTGACTTAGCAAAACACACGAATATCTTTTAAAATAATGAAGGTATTCAAAAATAAAGTCAATTCACTGACTTAAAATGAAAAAAAAATTTTTTGGGGTGTCAGTATATATACCTATTTCTGTTCGGATAATATTCACAACAAATTATCATTAAACATTATTTATCAGACAATTCTAACCGTACCTTGTCGTCTTTTCATTCCGTCTTATTAAATAGCTTCGAGATAAATAAAATTGGCTCACTGCTTATCGGTTCAGGTAAGCTCTTATAAATAACGATGCTTCTGATAATAGATTCCTTTGAAAACTCCCAATAGTCATTTCCTCTTCTGTTCTTGATAAATTGGCTATGGTTAAGTTCATTATAAATAAGCTGATAAATTGTACACCAGGAAAATGAGACAGAGGCGCAATCATTTGCTCACCACAATTGAAAAGGCGCTGTATTTGTATTAAGTAAATTATAATGGCTTCATTAATCTGTATCTTGCCAATTTATACTTCTAATGCTATAGGTACCGTAAACTGCTTCAAGTTTGCCCTCTGGCCCGACATTGCCTGAGTTGATTAAGAGTCGATAACTTAGCACTTGGTTTAAAATCTTTTATCTACACGGGGATTATTATTACGGGGGATAAAAGTTTTAAAACCTAAATTAAGGGTGCTAAGTTATCGACTCTAAATCGAATCAGGCAATGTTGGGGCCAGAGGGCAATGTTGAAGCAGTTTACGGTAGGTGTTTCTACGGCAGGCGAAAAAACGAACATTGAAGAAGTATATATTTTGTCCGATGCACTTTTTTATAATTGCTCTTAGTAAAAATTTTCAAAGCACAGGATGTTAGTGTGGTCACTCAAGACAATAAAACCTGGTTGTATCATGTTTTACAATGACGTTGCGAGATAAAGGCTGACCAGGAATATAAAAAACCTGACGCGAGGGCAGCACTTCTACGTTTTATATTGCAACATTCTTTACACTTACTATACGATACCATACCAGTCATATTGACAACGGTGTCGGTGATATTATAAAGGAAGATTTTCTAATCCCTCGGACTTTTTTATAAAAAAATACTTTTATACATTGTGAATTATTTTCCTTCCAAATGGATAATCTTCGGCATTTTAACGCACAAAAACACAAAATAACACTTTCAAATACCACGCGTCAACAACGTTAAGCTTTGACAACAATAGACAGATGACATTTGGATTTAGTGTTACACGTGCAAGAAATTAGTTCTATTGGTTTTCCGCAATATGGCGAGGTTTTTTATAATTCTGGTCAGCCTTTACATGCGAAAAGTTACCCATAGTAAGTTTTTTCGCCTGTCGTAGAAACAGAGTATAAGTGTGGTTCTTTTCTAATACATGCGTTTCATTCTGATCGTGTGCCTTTTGCATCCAGTTCTTCCCAGTCAGTTTAAAGGAGACGACGGTCTAGGACGTGAGTGACTTTCGTAAATTTCGACGTCAACGTTTAGGCTAATTTATTATAAACTAGCCTTTCCCAGCCGCTTCGCTCACATAACTCATTACATCTGGCGGAAAATTACACCGTGGTCTTCATTTACGTTGTGAGAAACACCCGTGCAAAATTTATTGTCACTGAACATAGTGGTTAAGATTTTGGGATTGTACACGATCCCTTGAAAATATTGTAATAAAAAGTAGCCTATACTTGGTTTGGATAGGTATTTAACTAAATGTAAACAAACTTATCTATCATAGTAATACAAACTTGACTAGTGTATTTAAATACAGAAATGTAAATGTTTAGATATGCGGGAATTTCAATATTTAAGGCACCAATAGACGTTGTAATACCTATCCAAACCAAGTATATGTAATAGAGTAACAAACACACACACACACACACACACACACACACACACACACACACACACACACACACACACACACACACACACACACACATATACGCTCACACACACGTACTCATAAACCTTCACATTTAGGTAGAATATTAGTCTTTACTTACCTACTACTCGTATTTACCTGACTACGCCATGATTTACGACCTTGAGCCAGCTTCTGCCAACCTTCGACCCCGAATCCAAAAGGTCTTCCCTCGACCTTGACTCTCTAGCGCAGCGGTACCTGGGATGACCAATCGGTCTGCGTCCACTCGGTCGTCCCAAGTACGCTTTCTTCACGGCTTGATCCTCTCCCCGTCTTTTCATGTGCCCGAACCACCGGAGTCTGGACGCCTTGGTCTCTCCAATAACATTGGGCTCAGATACTAGGTCTTCAATCTCAATTTAATTTCAATTTGATATTACTTTATGTAGATTAGGAGGTGTAATTTTACTGTTTTTCTTTTAGCTCGTAATGTAACAACTGTGGTCCCAGCAGAAATTAAACAATATTTACGTAGTTTAAATTCACTGGTAACAATTAGTTCAAATAAGCCTAACGCAGGACGATGTTTTGTGTGAATAAATTTACATAACAAAATCCACGCTTTTGTTTGTTTTATAATTATTATTTTACTATGTTACAAAACTGTAAATTTAAACATAAATATGATAAAAAAATCTGACGAACTGAGGGCTGTCTTCTTTTTTTTGATGTCGTGTTTGCTATTGTCAGTTGTGCGAAACAAACTGGACCGGTAAATACGCGTATACATATTATACTTAAGTCAGTTAAGTTCCTGACTTGTAATTGTGATTTTTTTATTTTTAAATAGCTGGAAAATCCGCCGCCCATGGACACCTACAGCATTATTAGGACTGCGGGTGCGTTGCCAGACTAAAGGGAAGACGGAGAGGGAGAGGGAGGGGGGAGGGGAGTTGGAGCAATAAAAATATAAATACTGTTACAATGTCTACACTTAACGATATCAATTAGAAACAATTTCTGTAGGTAACTAAAAGTACAGTATCTGCTAAAATTGGCTTTCCTTGTAAAAGATAACGTGATATTTCATGATCCCAAAAAACTAAAAAGAAAATTTAAATAAATATAATAGTCTGGAAATTTGTTATGTAAAACAATAGATAGTTCAACAGTCGGGACTTAAAATTCCTAGTAATGTGTCCCAATTTACCTAACATAAAATTGCATACCTAATAGAGTTCAATACTTGTATTTTTTACTTTTTAAATTTTAATATCAGTCAGGTTTTAAATTTTAATTTATTTTTCGTTTAAATAATGTTAGGTTTCGTTTACTAATGCCATTCCAGTCGCGCCTCTGACCGGAGAGGGCTGCGAGCGGCTCGTCACGTCATCGTTGGCCGTCTACAAAAATAGGCTTATTTTGAATGGGACAAAAAAGTGCCATTTTACGTGTGCGACCTCCATCAATTATTAAACATCGGACAGAGCGGCCGTGTCGTTAAATAAATGTTCGCCTTCCCCGATACCAGAATAATTTAGAATTACCCTGCAAGCGTAATCAAGCCCACTCCTAGTCGCATAACGCATTAGCGGAAAGTAATTATCCGTATCGGTATTCGGTGATGAATAAATTTTAGAATGCGCGTTAATAAAGTAGGAAAATTTGTCCAGATGCAAATTATCCACGTGAATTATTGTCAAATGTCTGAAAGAACGATTTATAGGCGATACTACAGCAGAGTTATTGAAATATATGTCCCCAAAGACAATACATCGATTCACGGATATATTTATACGAACCAGTTTAAACTCTGCATCGTGGAAATAGAACGCTTATTCGATAGGGGCAGAGTTAGCCGGAAAAATAAACAAAAATAGATATTACGGCAAATTTCAAATAAAACACAAAACAAAACAGGAATGAGTCGTCTCGCCATGAAGCATAAATTCACTAAATGGTGCTTTCATACAGAAATGCGGTGGAGCCTTCATTACACTGGTTAACTGAAAGACAGTTAGATGTAGGTGTTTGTTTGTACATTTGCACGGTCCATTCAAAGAGATGTAGAGTTTGTGGGTAGAATAGTAAGTTTTTGCAAAAATTAACTTATGAAATAAAGAAACTACCTAGTGATGTTTTTATGTTTTAGGTCCATTTAGTTGTATTTGTAATTACTACATCGTGACTAATATTGAGATATTCGTTAGTGAAATTAATTTTAAAACTATTTACAAATTTACCACTAAATGTACACAATGTGGCCTGTAATATGAGCAAATATTTAAAACATAGATCTTACTCGTCAAACTGAACCACATTAGTTCAGCGATTTTTAAAAATAGTTAGTTTTTTAATTTTTATTACACTTTTAAGTTTATTCGAAGAAGCAATGTAAAGCAAAATGCTTGATGTTTGTAGCGTGACAGGCGAAGTCAGTTGTGTTCTAGGATGGCGTACATTGATAGCAGTATTTAATTTGTATGAAAAAAGGAAGATTTAAAGACTACATTATTTTTAAAAATCGCTGAACTAATGTTGTTCAGTTTGACGAGGAGGATCTATGTTTTAATTTTTTACTCGTATTACAGGCCACACCCGGTACCTATAAACAAATCAGGCAAGCAGACTTTATCCACTTTTAACGAGTGACTTGAAATTTGACATATGAGCGTAAGTCCAATGACAATGTGGTAAATTAATAAAGTTACCATCAACAAAATGTTCATATTTATGAAAAATATATTTTTTCAGACTGTTTTTTTTAATATTATACCTACCTACGTAAAAATAAAGTTTTCTATTACAAATCGGATACAACTGATGAATCAACATTGAATCATACTGGCTATAGTTATCGTAACTATGTCATAGCTAATTACCACACACGGTTATGATGGGCTATGAGCCTAGCTATTCGGGACTGCGTGCATAACTACTGCAAACTGTTTCATTACTGCCATTGCAGCCAGCGAGATTGGATTGAAGTGGCCGCGTGCCAGTACATGTACAGTTATATCAGTTTACAAAAACCGAGGATGATATTGTGAATAAATCGTGAGCTGCGCTCTGACCATGATATATGCCGGTACAAATTGGATTTATTTCCCGCTTTCCCTTCCCATTGGTACAGAACAGAAACTGTTATTGCACGTATGAACGATGAGGTGTCATGAATAAAATATTCTATATGAAACGCGTCACGCACTCAGAGCTTTCGATCAAGATTTCGGTGTGTTGTATATTGTCTGTCACTGATTTATGATTGATTTCCATGATTATTACGATGAAGGGTAAATTAAACAGTTTACCGTACTTCTAGCGGCAAATTTAAATCACTGCTCACTTTATTTTAGTCCGAAAATAATCACTGGCTCTTAAAAGTCTCTCCGTTTCAGAGCCAGTAATGTAACGTTATTTATTATTGATTTGAAGTAGGTATTTACGCGATTTTGTCTTTCGATGAAAGACAATCGTCAAAAGATGGCGCCACGTTAACCTTTAAAAATTTCCATGGGAACTTAGTAAAGCCTCATGATTTAAAGTAAATTATATATAAGGACAAGATGGAGTGACGACTTGGTTAAGATCGCGGGATCGCGGTGGATGCGGAAAGCACAAGACCGGTCTGAGTGGAGAGCCTTGGGGGAGGCCTATGTCCAGCAGTGGACGTCTTTCGGCTGACATGATGTGATGATGATGATATATTAGGACTAAAATGGTTAATACAAGCGAAGGCATGAGTAAAGGCTTGTACTTAAGAGGTACACAAGGAGTAAAAGCGAAAACTAGCCCTCCTGTAATAAATTTTAACACAGTTATCAATTAAAACTATATCTCGGTTTGTAATATTGATTAGTACCTACATGATGGATAATTTTCATAATTAGTTTGTATGAAAAATAAAACATGAAAAAATTTGATTTATCAAATACCTAGTTGTTGTTGACTGATAAAATATTAAAAAGTGGCCAACATTGGTTTAATCTTTGAGAAATCGTGTGTTTTTTGAGTTTTAACAATAGCAAAGCTCGATCGGTTATATTTTAGTAACGTATTTTAGTAATTCCTAGAAATAAATAGGTAAAAATAAAACTGGTTTGTATGGTCAATAGCGTTACATTTTATTACTATTTATATCTTATAAAATTAAGCAAGTTCAAGCAGCTAAAAGTTTTTTTATGAACTTTTCGTAAGCACTATGTCCAGGGGCGTTAAATTTTTGTGAGACCGGCATTTGTTTCATTGTCGTCATCCATGCGTGAAGTTTCGGGTACCTTAAAGAAAAAGATCAGTTGATCAGGTGATCTCTAAAAAGCATCATCATCATCATCCCAGCCTATATACGTCCCACTGCTAGGCACAAGCCTCCTCTCAGAACAAGAGGGCTTGGGCCATAGTTCCCACGCGGGCCCAGTGCAGATTGGGACCTTCGCACGAACCATTGAATCGCTTCGCAGGTTGTGCAGGTTTCCTCACGATGTTTTCCTTCACCGCAAAGCTCGTGGTAAATTTCAAATGTAATTCCGCACATGAATTTCGAAAACTCAGAGGTGCGAGCCGAGGTTTGAACCCACGACCCTCTGCTTGAGAGCCGATAGGTCAAACCACTAGGCCACCACGGCTACAAGAAAAAAGCATATTTTACAAGATTTGTTTGGCTTGCAATGCTCATATTTTTTATGTTGTACTCTTGTTGTACTCGTATGTATATTCCAGGTCTACGTTCGGGTCAAATCTTGCAAGTTAATTTTGTCCTACTTTTAGAGGTTGAATTGACTTGAAGTTTGGTATGGATTTGTATGTTGTAATAAAGTGTTAATCTGCATCCAAATATTTAAACTACCATCATATCATTAGGGTTCCGTAGTCAACTAGGAACCCTTATAGTTTTGCCATGTCTGTCCGTCTGTCTATCCGCGGGTAAGCTCAGATACCGTTAGTACTAGAAAGCTGTAATTTGACATTAATATACATATCAGTCACGCCGACAAATTGATACAATAAAAAAAAGTAAAAAAAAAATTTTTAGGGTACCTCCCATAGACGTAAAGAAGGGGTGATTTTTTTTCTCGACTAACCCTTTTTTGTGGGGTATCCTTGGATAGCCCTTTTAAAACCATTGGAGGGTTGCTAAGACAATTTTTCTATTCAGTGATCTGTTTGCGAAATATTCAACTTTAAACAAACAAATTTCAATAAACACTTACTTTTGTCCATCGAGCTCCACTAGAAAACCGAGCGCAACACCCGATGCAAACGCTGAAATATCTGCTATTGTCATGCTATCTCCCGCCAAATACTTTGTGCGGGACAAGAACTCTTCTAGGAACCCATAAGTCTCGTCTATCGCTTTAAAACGCTTTTCAGATGGTTTTTCTCCTTCGAATATTAATGGACCCTGAAACATAATAATTTATATAGAACAAAAAACGTGCAGGGCGTTGCTATTATTGAATATTCTAATATTTCTTAAAAATAAACAAGAATATCCCTTTTATTTTAAACTAGACCCGTTTGACTCTTAATAATGTTTCCCAAGATATTTGTTATTGTATAATGTTTACATTGCTATACTGGCCTAACTATGGACATTTAACTTTAGATACAGTTGCCTGGGTAATTTTCTGTCACAACAGATCTTTTTTCAGTCAATCATCTAGTAAGGTTTACTGCCGGTTATCATGGTCCGACTTGTTAGCACTAAAGCCGGTCACAGATACGAAATTCAGATCTATTGTCAAGAAGACATTCATATCTAAGGGATATTTGGAAATAATTCCGATTCCCATTAGCAATCCCTTCAAATAGCGAACCTACTGTGTTAAATACTTGTGATGTACATATATCATTTAATAATATTGTAAATCTGTTTAAAAAAATATACCTCGTTGAGTTTCTTGCCGGATTCTTCTCAACGGAGGTTTTTCCGAACCGGTGGTAGATTTTTTTTGACATTCATAAGTGCTAAATTATTGCCTAAATTGAATAAAGATATTTTGACTTTGACTTTGACTTTGACCGCTGTCGAATTTTTATTTATTTATTGCAATATTAATTTTTATTCCATTTTACTGAGCAACTTGCGCCTTTTCTTGGCTCCCGATAATCAAGTACTATATATACAATTTCGAGTGTTTATTAGTTTTAGTTTAAAACACAGTTTCGAGCCATATTTTATATTTTAATAACAACTAAACAAATAACTCTATATTTACCGTAATATCGCGCAATCTCATGTAAACAAAAGATATGCTGAAAAACAGCTTTTGGTTTACAAGAGCTCTTTGTTTCATATCTTTTGGATATAATGAACCATTTTTGTCGTATTTCTCTGCAAGATACATCAGTATTGCATGGCTGAAACGTAAGAAAGTAGATTTTAGAGATATTATGCCCTTTTGTAGAAAGTCGTAGTACACTATTATAGTATACGAGTACAGAGAGTAGCAGGTGGTAGGACCCTGTGCAAGGTCCGCCCGGATTGCTACCACCATCTTGCTCGCTAATCCTGCCGTGAAGCAGCAGTGCTTGCACTGTTGTGTTTCGGCGTGGAGAGTAAGACAGCCGGTGAAATTACTAGCACTAGAGGTATCCCATCTCAGCCCTCTAGGTTGGCAACGCATCTGCAAAACCCCTGGTGTTGTAGATGTTTATGGGCGGTGGTGATCTCTTAGCATCTGGAGACCCACTTGCTCGTTTGCCATCCAGTCGAATAAAAAAAATTAATAATAATAATAATACTCGTATAGGCTATAAAAATAAAAATGAAAACTACCTGTCATGTAAAACCAAGTCACCGTCTTCAAGAACTGGTACCGCATGAAGCGGATTTTTCTGAAACAAGACAAATAACAGTGTTATAAATGTACACTTATACTTTCTTGATTGTTGATTGCCATTGACTTGTTGATTGTTGAATGTCACTTGAGTTGTTGATAGTCATAGGCGGTGGTGATAATTTCCCGTCAGATGACCCGCATTGTCCATCGTTGCCTCTAGGTGTGGGTCGTTACGTTATTTGAGCGAAACGTAACGAAACTGGTGACAAGAATCATGTCACTGGTTACTAAAACCAGTGATTTTAGTTACCAGTTTCTTACACTGCCTGCAGTGACGCGTTCTGTGACAGTCGCTGTAACTGAATTAGAAATTAAACTAGTATTTAACGTAATTTGTTACAAGCTATTGAGCTATGACGTTATTTAGCACAAGCATCGTTTTTCGGTGTACCTAATGTTAATAATTTCATAATCTAAGATTCGTTTCTTTGACGCTGTATAAAGTTTTTTATTTTATTTTTTTTTTTTCTTTATTGAGGAAAACAAACAGCAATACAATCATACATGAAGCTAGTATACATGCAGGTAAATCATGAGCCAGTAAAGTTTTCACTGATATGACTACACTTATTAGGAAAATATTATGCACAAAGTAAACAAAGTAGGTAAGTTAAACAACAAACGAAAGGAATGATGACAATATCTAATATGGTTTCACGGGATACCCGTAAAAGTAACAAATTTGGAGTTGAAATAAAAAATACTCCAAAAAACCAATCATGACAATTTTTTTTTCTTTTTTTTTTTAAGACAAACCTAATTCCTTGAAAACATGCAGAAAACAGTTACTAAACAACTACACAGTGCTTCTTATTGCGGCCACATAACTATTATACTTTTGATGAAAAATATCAGTATGGTTATAATAACTATTATGTGTGTGTAAGTTAAGGTTATAATTTTTATTCTGTGCTACTCGTGACATCTGTCACGTTGCCGCGTTGAGGTGTAAATCGCATCACCACAAAAATAGCTCGTTACAAAAATTACCACTTGTCGCTTGACGTGAAACCAGTGATTTGGTTATTCAGCACGTCACCAGTTACTGTATACGGTGACGTGAAATAACGTCCACCTCTAGTTGCCTCCACCTTACAAGCTCAATCAATCATTACGTGTATTTTAAATCTATCGTTAAAGTGGCGTAAGTCTAGCCATTTGCTAATACTGGATGTAATAATATTGGATGTAAAATACACGTAATGATTGATGTAATGTGGTAATAATCCCATTGATATTATAAATTCGAAAGTTTTTAGGTAAGTCTGTTTGTTTGTTACCTCATCACGTCTAGATCGCTGAACCGATTTAGGTGAAATTCGGTATACAGATAGTTTGAGTCCCGGGAAGGACATAGGATAGTTTTTTTCCGGAAAATTGCATAGTTCCCGCGGGATAGCAATAACCGAATTGTACGCTGCTAGTAAATAAATAAAATAAAAAAAACATTTACTGGTTCGCAAACCACTACTAAAAATGACATGATAAATTTTAAGTTCAGTTTTGCTCATAATATTTAAACCACCTAAACTAATTAATACTAGCCCGGTCTTGAATTCATGACCATCTGCTTAAGATACCATAGTTCAAATTGATAGACCAGCGTTTCTCAATGTGTGGGTCGTGATCCCCTAGTATGTCATACAGCTGCTATAGGGGGCTCAACATTACAAAAAAAATGATAATTTAAAGTTCATTCGTATTCGTACAACAAATCAATGAGTCATATTCACATGAATGAAAAATGTCTCACGCATTTAATATTGTAATTTTATAAATATAAAACCGAATTTAGACTTGGAAGAAAAATCGTGCAAGTAGCATTGAATTGCGGCGCTCGATTGACCGCTACAAACTCGTTGGCTTTACGACCTTGCTATGTAATGCAACTTGCACGATTTTTATTGCAAGTCTAAACTCGGCTTTAGGTTATTTAAACTGTTATAAATTAGAAACCGCGAAAAATAATAATTTACATAGGTATTTATAGTCAGGGAAACTGTATTGTGTACCAGGCCCTTTCTGCTACTCGTACTAATGACATGTTGACATTCCATACATCGCCTTTTACCCTGGTACAGTCACCAGCACCAATATCTGACACATCAAGCGTGCATAAATATCTGATACCACACTTTTTCTAGGGCCGGAAGGACGTGTCAGATATTTTAGCACGCTCCGCTGTGGCAGATATTAATGCTGGTGACATGACTGTACGTGATTCAGTTTCCACAACTGTGCTAACGTGAAAAAGGCGAAAAAAAATGCACTATAACTACAGCTTCTGCTGTTTAATCAACTAAAAACTCATTTAAAAGTTTACCTTAACGAACTCAGGAGCAAGATGTTCACCTTTGAAGACATCAACGTCAATCATCTCAGCTTGAACGTTGAGGAGGTCACACGCCATCATACAAGCACGGGCTACGGGGCTGACGTCATTTTTGTATAGTTTTACCACCATCTGGAAAATAAAAAAAATATGAAAATATCATGGGACTTACACCAGTCGTCTTTGTCATAAGCTGTCAAAATTTTATAGCAGGGTTTCTGTCACACTATCAGCACTGCAGGTTGCTACAGTATATGCCACGAATAACCAATGAAATTTATTTTTAATGCATGTGTGTGTGCATTATTTTCTATGGTACTCTGAGCTTTATATGCTGTTATTTTATGCATAATCATCATCTGATTCAAACGTGAAGCTTAAATTTTGTGTAATAATCAAAAATAAAGTTGTGTAAGCCCCATTTACATCGCAGACTATTGAGGGAGAATGAATTCAGTTGATCAAATACCCAGTTTTCTAGAACACAAACAAGGGTTATTTATTACACCATTTAAATGAGAGAGAGAGAGAGAGAGAGAGTTTTTTCTAATGGAGATTCGTTTCTCGCCTACTGTGTGTACTACACTACGGCCGTGTAAGCATTATGTTAAACAATATAACGAAGGAGTATTGGGGATTAGGAGACGCGCTCTAACTGGTCTGGAGGCTTTCTAATCCTGCCGTAAAGCAGCAGTGCTTGCATAGTCCTCTCTTCACGGCTCCAGAGGGGCTCCACACGAGACGCGCCAGGAACTCTCCCACCGCCAGGGCAATAGCCCTGCTTAACGCTATGCTGGACAAGCACCAGGAAACTGACGTACTTGCTGGGAATTGGCACTCTGTGCTGGATAGTATTGTGAAGTTTTTATCCAATAATAATTTGTAAAGTATTCAAATCCGTTTTCTATGTTCATTTTGGTTATGTTATTTCCGGTATGTATTGTATTCTTTATTATTAATTTGTGATCCATGTTGATTTATGTGAAGCATGTAACGTGATAGGCGTTTTGGTTTTTCATACTGTAAGCCTGTTATTGTATTGTTTTGAATAAATAAATAAATAAATAAATAAATATGCATTTCTATCTATCTACTACTATACTACTATATTGCTGGTGGTAGGACCTTGTGCAAGGTCCGCCCGGATTGCTACCATCATCTTGCTCGCTAATCCTGCCGTGAAGCAGCAGTGTTTGCACTGTTGTATTTCGGCGTGGAGAGTAAGACAGCCGGTGAAATTACTAGCACTTGAGGTATTCCATTTTAGGCCTCTAGGTTGGCAACGCATCTGCACACCACTGGTGTTGCAGATTTTTATGGGCGGTGGTGATCTCTTACCATCAGGAGACCCACTTGCTCGTTAAAAAAAAGTCGAATAAAAAAAAATTGTCCGAATGGCACTCATTCTTAATAAATATTTATCGTCCAGGTTTATAATTCTACGCGTACACTACGCTTCATTTATCATAAGGCTGTACCAAATTGCTTTTTAACCATAATGAGCATTAATCCACCACCGCTATTATAATGAGATATAATAAACTAAAATAATTTAAAAATACAGCTGGTTCTATCATATCTAACGAGATTGCTTGTGTTTTGCTCAATTTCGACGTAGGCACGGAACCCTGGGTATGCCGATTTGACTAACACTTAAGTGGTGTTTACCTTTGCGAAGAAATGCTTGCTTTCACTTTTAATTTGAGGAAAAGTTTAGAAATATTTAACTGGCAAGAACGGCCGGGATACGACTGCTTAACATGACAATTCGGCCATCCTTATTATAGCAGATGGTGTTGAGGGATAATAATACTCAACACGTTCACTGCGCTCGCCATTTTAGACGACTTTGTGGCTTTGTTTGCGGGTAATGTAAATTTTGGTCACAGCGATAAACTAATAGAGGAATCATGGCACCCATTGCCAAACACTTTAGCAAAATACTTTATTTTTTTTTATGTGTTTTAAGTTTTTTGGCAATAATCATTTTTATATATATTTTTTAAGTGTATATTTTGCTCGCATTTTGTTCGTATGTGCACTGAAGTAAGAATATGTCTGTAAAAAATATATGTATGTATGTATGTAAATACTTTATTGTACATAAACCACAAATATAATACAAAAAGAAAACAACAAAACAAAAGAGTACAAAGGCGAACTTATCCCTAAAAGGGATCTTTTCAAGCTAACCTAAACAGGAAAGGAAAACTTAAAGATGGGCGAACAGTAATTATATACGTCCTGACTTAACGATTGAGACATCAATGCCTACTCAGCGTAAACTCATTGTTTGTTTGTTTGTTTATACCTACTCTTTATTGTACAAAAGGAAAACAAAAGGTTACAGAAAAAAATAAGGTGTTGAGTACAAAGGCGGACTTATCCCTGAAAAGATTTCTGCCAGTCAACCTTTGAGTGGCAGAGAAGAGCATTCAAACACAAGGATCGACAATAGAGCAAAACGGTTGTACGTTGTTTTACAGACAACATTTTAATAGAATTTCGTTTAACAGACATTTTTTCTCATATAATTGTTTCATAGAACAATCAATACGCAGAACACTTACTTTTTTGTTAGAATTTTTTTTTTTTAGATATTCATATCGTAAAACAACAAATCAAATATTGATTAAGATTCTCATATTATTTAGTTAATATAAAACTTATTAACATCATACATGCAATTCGTTTTCTGATGTGGTCTCAGTTGTAACCTAACCTACTTTTATCCTAGCGAGTCGTTTCCGACGGGGTTACTGTTCTAACCTAACCTAATCAACTTTTCTGGTTGCAATTTCTAAACTATTCTAATATATTTTACCGAACAAAAAATATTTGCAATTTTAAGTTTGACGAAAACGGTTGATTGTGACATGACAAAATATCAAGCAATTTGCGGCAACGGCAACAAGCGTCAATTTGGCAAAATATTTAGCAACTACAATATTGAGCAATATGAAGCAACTCCAAGAAACTAGGAAATACTTTAATACACGAGCAATGCATTGAAAAAACTACGCTAATTATGTTATTTTACGTATGATGAAGATGTAATGTTGCACACAAATTATGGATCATAGTTATCTGAAATAAATTATAATTTTTTTATTAATTAACTACATGTAAAATAAATGACAATATTATATACCCATTTCTTGTTAACTTCATAGACTTAAATTCATATTAAATTCCACTACAAATTCACTTAAAAGTGGAGTCCAATCCACCAATTTTAGTGGAAAATTCATATTGGCAACACTGCCGCCGCGCGCTGGTGCCGCTGCGCGCGCTGGTTTACCCGCGGAATCGAGTCGTAGAAGCCGCAGAATAAATAAGTGCATACGAGATAGAAAACGAAATGGCTTGAATTTCTGTACCTACTGGATATTTGGCAATTTGTATCAGCGACATTGAGCAATTTGGAACAATTAGAAGCAATATTGCCGAAACAATTGCCGCATTTTTTGAAATTGCTGCATATTTTTCCACTAATTACTCCAGATTGATCCATTCGTGTTGCCGAACAGTCATTGCTCAAAAAATTGCTCGTGTACCTGTCGCCTTCGGTATACCTTAACCTATATCCTTTTAAATCATAAGTATATGCTTGTTTAAAGTTTAAGGACTCGAATTTTAATCGATCCAGGCATTAATAGACGGGCATGAGGTTCAATTTTATTTTCTACTTCGAATACCTAATTGTGTTGCTAAATTTCAATTTCAGATTGTCCACTCTGCCTCCTTAGATATTATGTCCACTCTACCTTATTTGCTTTTACTTTTGATACCAAAATCTTTAAATTCTTAGAGTTGGACATATCTGAGTTTGAAGTTTAGCAACACAATTATATTAAAACTAGTTTTTTCCCGTGATTTTGTCTACACAGAATTCGTTTATCGCTATCCCGCCGGAACTATGCAATTTTCCAGGGTCTCAGACTATCACCAGTTCAGCGGTTTAAGCGTGAAGAGGCACATAGAGCTACTTTCATATTTGTGATAATTAGTATATTTATACATTAACAAAAGAAACATGGTACGTACCACGATTGTTACACGATTATAATTATGTTATAAAATATTTGACCATACCGAATGAGCATTAAAATTTCTCAAGTAAAGTTATAGTTAGAATTGTTCTAAATATAAATGTCCTTGCCCATAGTAAGACAGAAACAGCTTTGATAGACCCCAGCAAACAGAGTGTTAACTGTGTACCTTGTCTGATATTGATTCAACAATTCGTTTCGTCAAGTAACGATGACATCACCAAACTTTGTTGTGTGCGTAAAAACAACGAGCCGAACAGGTACATATCTGTTTAGCATGAAACATAATATTTTGCAAGAATTATAATTTTAGTAATCAACCTACATAATTATGGGTAGTTTTTGATGTCCGTTTCTAGGTACTTAAAAAACAGTAATAGAAATCGTCTCATATATTTATCAATAACAGATAACCGTTGGGGGAGAAAAGTCCTCGAGTGGCGACCACGAACCGGAAGACGAAGCGTTAGCAGGCCTCCCACCAGGTGGACTGACGACATCGTGAGAGTAGCGGGAAACCGGTGGATGCAAGTGGCGAGTTGTCGTTCATTGTGGCGTTCTAAGGGGGAGGCCTTTGTCCAGCAGTGGACGTCTTCGGGCTGATGATGATTTATCAATGAAAATATTGTAGGTATCGAATTGTGTTACTACAAGCAATCTTATTATATTTTAAACTCTCGTGATTTTCACTCAAAGCCAAAGTTGATCCTAAGTGTTGTTGGTTACTAAACAATATAATAACTCTTTATTGCACACCAAAAGTATAGCTATTTAAAACTGTTTATCAAGTGTTCTACATGTGCAGCCTTTGGGCTAGTTACAGGCAAAGAACCATCAGTACCCTACGAGCCATCATCATCATCAGCCTACAGCAGTCCACTGCTGGACATAGGCCTCTTCCATGGCGCACCACAATACTCTGTCTTTAGCCCCTCGCATCCATCCGCTGCCAGCGACCCTCTTAAGCTCGTCCGTTCACCGTGACCAAGACGCACGTCTTCCCGTCCGTGGTCTCCATTCGAAGACTCGTCTGCTCCACCGTTCATCGGGCACCCTACGTGTGCAGTACAATAATGGCTTCAGGGTGCTGTGCTCGTAATAACGCAGTATCATTGAATTACCAAGTATCGGTATAAGCCAAGGTTTAGCTTAATTAATAAATTTGTATTAATTTACATTATCATTATCATAAATACGTCTACTGTTGGACATTGGCCCCCCTATAGTCCTCCAGTTGCTTTGGTTGGAAGCAGCCTGCATCCACCGTGAGCCCACCTGCTGGTATTATCCCTGTCAGGTTTTACGGCGCCCACGGCTCAATAAATTACCTATGCCATTTAAGATAAATAAATAAATTTAGCGTTGGACGTCCGCCAACGAGAGGGTCCGATGACCTGTTAAAGTCGCGGGCTCACAGTGGATGCAGGCCGCTTCCAACCGAAGCAACTGGAAGTCTAATGGGGGAGGCCTATGTCTAACAATGAACGTCCTATGGCTGAAATGATGATGGTTAAATTTTGAATTCGAATTTATAGTGTAAGTTTTCTCCATACTTTTGGCGTACACACACAGTGCCTCCAATGAAAATAAACGAATGAATGGACTCATTCATTAACCCGGTGAGAACTGTCGAGATGGTAGATGGTTTATAAGAATTACGAGCAGAAGAACTTTAAGCACATTAAATATCTATTTTTATTTATTCTTCTATCAGAAAAACATTTCAAAACTATCTCCAGATTTTTTCGTGACTCATAGCTGAGTAGCCGCTTTGATTGGTTGGGATAGATAATAAATATCTAGTCTTTGTTTCTGCGTGTATTCTATCAGCTTAATAAACCATTCTTATTCTATAGAAAAACTGCATCCCACTAGTATATAGCACAGCATACCTATAAATTTCAATAAAAGTAATGTTTTTAATATTAATTTAAAAAAATGCTTGATTATGCCATTGTCATCGTACTCGTATATAATAATAGTTATAGCCTAAATTTAATATAGATATTTTGACTTTGACTGACCGGTGGATGCAAGTGGCAAGTTGTCGTTCATTGTGGCGTTCTAAGGGGAGGCCTTTGTCCAGCAGTGGACGTCTTCGGCTGATGATGATGATGATGATGATTTTGACTTTGACTTTTTGACTTTGAATATCTACTTATAAAATAAAAAAATCCACATGATTTAAACCTTTTAAATACGGCTAATTTATTTCCTCGAAAGTATTTCCCATTTAATCCTTTTGAAACACGCAAAAACCACTGATGTCGTCTTAGGATGTCGTAGAATCTCAGAAATATGTCAACATAGCCCACCAAAAACATAAATGTGAACGCATGCAACTTACAGTTCTTTAACGGCTTTGTTAGTAAAATACATGAAAACTAACTCTCCTTTGACCATGTCAGTGGCTGGCTGATTACATCAAGATACGAGTATGGAGTTCGATATTACGCAAATACGTTCATATACCGCTGACAATAGTTTAGTTTAGTTTAGTTTATTTATTCATTCAATACATCATTACATTATAATTTACATATTTATGTAAATTAACTACTACTACTACCATTTCAATACAAATTCTTATAACTGACATTTGTCAGTTATAAGAATTTGTATTGAAATCTAGTTTTGGTTATAGAATTTTGATTGTTTACATATTTTAGATTATCATGTTGGATATATTAAATAATTATGGTTAGTGTATACATTTTTTTGGACTTTATGGCGATTCTAAGTTTAGGGTTTAATAAATGAGGACATATTATTGCAACTGTTGCATACATACTTATCTCTCAAACCATGTTTACTAATTTATGTACATTCTTATGTTAAGATTGTTTTTTTGGAATTTATTTATTTATTTATTTAGGAGAACAACAGCGTTACAATTCATCTTAATTCTAATTTGGAACTGATACGTAAGGCCAATAACAGTTACTCCCTATATTATACAATTTTTAGCTTGGGCTGAATGAGCCTGAATGAGCAAATTAACTTGTTAGTAAGCTTAATAATGTAAAAACTTAATCTAAAAAAGAAAAATAATAGTAAAAAATAATTTTAGTTCGTGCGTGCGTGTGTGGGTGTGTGTGTGTGTGTGTGTGTGTGTGTGTGTGTGTGTGTGTGTGTGTGTGTGTGTGTGTGTGTGTGTGTGTGTGGTGTGTGTGTGTGTGTGTGCGCGTGTGTGTGTGTGTGTTTGTGTGTATGTGTGCGCGTGTGTGTGCGTGTGTGCTTGCGTGTGCGTGTATGAGTGTGTAAGTCAAGGGTAACCGGTTTGTATTGTTAATGTTTTAATAGTTCTTTTGTCACTAAGAGTTTAAATGTGTTTCTAGAGGTAACAAAGGGGTCAACGGCTTGAAAGTTTTTATTATAAGAGCGTACAGTCCTAGTCAGTGCAGAATTCTGGGCATAATTGGTACGATGGAAGGGAACCTTGAACAGAGGGGTGTGGCGGGTCCGACGAGCGGGCGCGCAGAGCCCTAGCTGCGCGAGCAAGGCGGGGCAGTCGAGGCGGCCGCGCGCCACGTCGTGTAGCAGCATCATGTCGGACACGGTACGCCGGTGGTTCAAGGGAGTGAGTTTATGAAATCTGCAACCCTCCTCGTATGTGTCGATATGTGTGCGACCTTTGTAATTAAGGTAATTGATGAACTTCTTTTGTATCCGTTCAAGTCGCTGCGCGTGGGTTATGTACTGGGGGGACCAGACAGAACTACCGTACTCGAGTATGCTACGGACGTATGCACAATAAACGGTCTTTACACACGCGAGATTCTTAATAGGTTGGCAGACTCTCATTATGAATCCGAGACTTTTGTACGCCTTATTAGCAATGATGTCTATGTGCTCGCCCATTGTGAGCTTTTCGTCAAAATGCACGCCAAGGTCACGTACTGATTGCACCCTATCTATTGCAGATCCCTGGATGATATATGGAAATGTTATATTGTTTCGTTTGCGACTGAAAGTAATCAGTTGACATTTAGAAACGTTTACATTAATTTTATTTGAGATGTAATAGTTTGATAACCGATCTAAATCCTCTTGAAGGTTTTGACAATCTTTTTCACTACGTATATTTAAGAAGATTTTAGTGTCGTCCGCATACATTAAATATTGGGAGTGCTCAAAACATGTGTAAATATCGTATAAATAGACGTTATACAGGAGAGGGCCAAGGTGAGAGCCCTGAGGGACACCTGATGGTACATCCACGAAATCGGACCGAAATCCACCTATAACAACTGCTTGAGATCGATTGGATAAGTAAGATTTAACCCAGCGTAGCAAGTCTCCCCGTATACCCAAGTGTTCCAATTTACGCAACAGAATGGCGTGGTCCACCCGATCGAACGCTTTTTCAAAGTCTGTGTATATTGCGTCAACCTGACCGTAGGCCTCCATATTAGTGAGCAAAAAATCTGAATATATAACAAGGTTTGATAAAGTCGATCTATTTCTTAGAAAGCCGTGCTGCTCTTTTGGGATGGAATTGTAAATAGTGGAGTAGAAGATATCGTACACCAACTTTTCGAAGGTCTTACTAAATATATTTAATATAGATATTGGTCTGTAGTGTTCAACATTCAGTTTAGAGCTCTTCTTGTGAACAGGGACTATATGGGCTTCCTTCCATAGATGAGGGTACACTCCTTCCGAAAGCGAACGGTTATATATTATGTAAAGAGGCTTTGCCAAGGCTAAATGACAACGAGTAATAAATACTGACGGAATCCCATCACTTCCAGCACCCTTGTTTATATCAAGGTTCTTAAAAGCTTTGGCAATTTCATCGAATGACAATGTAATACTATGTGTGTGATGAATGGTACCTGACTGAGGGGGAGCTAGTGGGTCTTTAGGATATTTCGGCGCAGGAGAGACGAACATGCTGTGGAAAAAATTATTGAAAGCGGAACAAATTTCAGGGCCAGTTGAATACTTGATCCCCTGATAAGTTACATATTTAGGACAACTGGAAATATTACGCTTCGACTTAACGAAAGACCAAAATTGCTTAGGGTTCTCCCTTATACCCATTTCTACTCCCTGAATATATTTGTCATAGCATTCAGCTTGAACTTTTTTCTGTCTGGACCTCAACAGAGAGAATTCCGCATAATCTAGTTTATTGTTATACTTTTTCCACCGTGCGTGAGCTTTACTTTTTTCGTGGATTATTCGAATAAGACTTTTAGTGTACCAAATAGGGTACCTATTACGGGAATGACGTATGGCCCTTGGTATGTACTTATCTATACAAATGTGAAGATGATTGTAAAAAATATTAACTGCCTCGTCCACGCTTCCTACTCTCAACTCCTTATTCCAGTCTATGCTATTCAAATATTTCGATATCTCATCATAATTACCTTTATTGTATATGTAACGCGTAGATGAATTAGCTAACAAAGGTTTTACCAACAAGTCCGAGGCATCAATAGAAAATGCAGGATGAAAGCTATCTTCAGGCAAAAGTGGAAAATCTGATTTTGAAATATTTAATGGGAAATTACTAAATGCTAAGTCAAGAGTGTTGCCATGAGAATTCTTTAATCTATTGTGCTGTGAAAATCCCTGCATACTAAGTTTATCGATTAGCTTGAGACCTACACTTAGAACCTCTGAAGCGCCTCTGTTTAGAGTTATCGGGGCACCAGTTCCCCATGATATACAAGGCAAATTAAAATCTCCGAGTACTAAATAATGGTTTTTATCTGCGACCGCCATCTCTAAGGAGGAAATAAAGGCTTCAATATTGCCTATCTGTGTTTTTGGGGTGCCGGGTATGTATGCACATGCTATGTGTAAGTCTGAACTTCTGCTAAAACTTAGGGCAGGTATTGTGACCCATATAAATTCTGCTAAGGGTCTTCCCCATTCTACGCGAACGTAGGCGTTCAACGTACGTTTTACTAAAATAGCGACGCCGCCTCCTGTTTTCTTACCGATTAATTTAAAATTACGGTCCAATCGAAACACATCATAGCGACCGTCACAAAATTCGGAGTCAAAAATCCCGTCACAAAGCCATGTCTCCGTCAGTACAATTACGTCATACTCGTTGTTAAGAATGTTACTTAATAAAGTGTGGCATTTGGTACGTACACCCCGGACGTTCTGGTAATAAATCTGTAAGGTCATAAATGTAATTTGTATAAGAAACCGGGATTTTTTACTAATTTGGAGATAAATTGAAAGAGTGTAACAATTACGGACAGATAAGGGACATTAAAAAATATTTTCGCTATGCAATAACAAGTAAACAATAGTAATTTCACGATACGGTAGAAATAAACGACTGCATACGATACTGGATTTAGGCAATATACCAATAAGTGTCCAATTTCCTTGTGCGCGGGTGCAAGGAGTTTAATAAAATTACGTGGAGGTAGGTTATTTCGTTGGCTTGTGAGCAGTATGTATAGGAGATTTGCACCATCAGGATACAATAATATCAGTCTTGTGTTCGCGAATGACAATGAGAGAACAAGTTGCTCAAATAAAACGAGTGGGTATGATATAATATTACTTGAGTATGAACAGTTCAAAGACAAGTGTGAACTTAAATTAATTAACATGTAGTAACGAATCAATGTCGAGTGCGTTTTATCGTTAATTCTAATATACATGATCGGACTTGTTAGGCACGGATCCCTCCATATTACCAATGGTTTGCCTGTGTTAACAAAAGCAATGTTTATGTATACTTTTACATTTACAGGGTGATTTTTTTTATTGTGTGTTTTTGTAAATGTGTGTACAAAGATTGAGTGTAAAGTGTGGCTGTGTGTTGTATATTTGAATGAGAGATATTCAATGTTTGTCTTATTTATACTTACGGCTAAAAACAATATCAATACATATAAATGACTTTCAAACGAATAAATGTTATAAAATGAGGAAACGAGTAAGAAAAATAATAATAAAAATAAAAATAAAAATAAGGGCACCCTTTCCGATGTGTTCAGTGAATGTTTTTTACATCTTCTTCTGTGCGTATTTGGATTCCTTTGGTTCCATGACTTTTGCGTATATATATTTGGCAGTTTTTTGTCCAGGTGTATTCGTAGTGTTTTGCTGAGGCTGCTGTACGCGTAATTTTGAGTAGGGTTTTGTTATAGACTGTAAGGTGT
Organism: Choristoneura fumiferana; assembly: GCF_025370935.1. Taxonomy (NCBI): domain Eukaryota; kingdom Metazoa; phylum Arthropoda; class Insecta; order Lepidoptera; family Tortricidae; genus Choristoneura; species Choristoneura fumiferana. The sequence goes on from NC_133483.1 coordinate 4,739,985, forward strand.
TCATTCACATAAATAGGTTGTGGGTCCCCCGGGAATATTGATATTCTGCGTTGTTATTCCGCGAGCTTTACGAATGCCAGCTAAGATGTTATCTTTTAATATCCGTTTTTTGAGCTTCATGACGACGGCCCGTGGACGACCCGCAACCGCCTGCCGTGGTTGGACTCTGTTGACGTGTTCTATGTCTGCACTAGTTAATATAACTCCACTATAGTTAGCAATGGCTATCATAATATCCGTTAGATTTTCTGTCTTTAATTCGGGTAAACCGGTTATTTCTAAATTCAGTATTCTTTCCCGTTGTTGATATTCATTAAGTTGAAATTGAAGATTTGATGAATTTTTTTTTAGTTGTAGAAGCTCAGGTTCGCACTGATTGTGGCTTTTAATGCATTCCTCGATGTTTTTCAATCTTTTATCAAATTTGTCTTGACGATCAGAAGAAAAATCCATTCCAGCGCACATTTCGGAAATTGTTGCGGCAAATTCTTCCTGTTTGCTATTCATTACCGTTAATTTGTTTTGTACGTCTTTATATTCGGAACGCATTGAGTTAACTTCAGACTTTATGTCCGAGGTGATAGTAGACAGATTGCTTAGGTTTAGCTTGATGTCATCATTTATATCCTTCCTAATTTCGGCGATTGATGAATCAACACCGGTTTTGAAGTCATTTAATGAGGCTTGAATCTTCTTGGTGTACAAGTCCAACATTTTTGTGATTAATTCATCCTCCTTTGGCTGCTTCCTCTTCCGTGTATTGACAAAAGATATAGCGGGGTCTTCATGTGATGTTGACAAATCAGGGTTTGACGAAGACTGCGAGGCCGTAGGTGAACGCAGCATGGCCATATTCAGATTCACAGACGTAGGGTCAACGTTTCGTTCTATTGAGCTAATCTAGGAATCTTTTTGTATTTTTTATTTCAATTCCAAATTTTTACTTTTACTGTCATCCCGTAAAACCTAAATTGAAAATACAAACTGAAATATAGATGCACAGAAAAACCAGAAAAATAAGACCATCACTGGGAATCGAACCCAGGTCCTCGGTATTCCGTACCGCGTGCTATACCGCTACACCACTGATGGTCAACGGTACCAACACGAATTTCCCTTATGCACCTCATATCTCAGCTTGTTTGTTTCTTATTTAGCCACTTAAGCAGTGACGCTAGCGACATCTATGCCGTAGCCCTCATCGAGAAACTTTTTCGGCACTCCATTGGAACTAACCGCTCACCCGGACAAGAGATATCGTTACTAAGCAATCAAATTAAGATTGGTTTTTTGGAATCTTTTTGTATTTTTTATTTCAATTCCAAATTTTTACTTTTACGGTCATCCCGTAAAACCTAAATTGAAAATACAAACTGAAATATAGATGCATAGAAAAACCAGAAAAATAAGACCATCACTGGGAATCGAACCCGGACTCTGTATACATATCTTTGACCTTGACTGTACCTATATCAAATAGTAGTTTGTAAGTACTCATATTTTATCTTATTTTTAACTATATCATAATGAGCAACTTTTCTATCTAATCTAATCTAATCAGTATTAGTTATCACTTATTGGTTTGCATTGTGTTACCGGCTCGTAATGATTCCCAATATTGAATTTTTAAAATATACTAGCTTTTGCCAGCGGCTTCGCTCGCGTGGAATTCGGTTATCGCGCGCTGTTTCCTCGGGAACTGTGCATTTTTTCGGGATAAAAAGTAGCCTATGTCACTCTCTGGCCCATAAACTATCTCTATGCCAAAAATCACGTCAATCCGTCGCTCCGTTTCGACGTAAAAGTCGGACAAACATAAAAATACATCCACTTTCGCATTTATAATATTATAATATGGATTTATCATTATGTGTGCGTGCGTACGGGTGCGTGCGTGCGCGTTCATGTATGTGTATCTACAACTAAGTAATTATATTAGGTATGTGTGTTAAAGTGTGTTTACTTCAAATTGAGATCAAAATTGGGTACTTACCATCGTTTACTAAATTTTAAAATAAATAACAAAAAGGTCAGATATAGTTAGTCAAACAAACCACCCCGCGTCATACCTGGTGCAAAGGTGCCCAATACACTCGCCGCATCGCTCCGTTGAACCGCGATGGACAACCTTTGTACCAGAAACGACCCAGAGCGTGGGTAGAGCAGATCATGGCATTTACTAGGTACGTAATGTGTAATGTAATGGGCAATAAATAAGAAAATGATTATTAGAAGGAGTCATATTGTGGCAAAATAAAGGCTAAAGTTTAAAGGGTTTATAGAAAACTATTCGTAAAGTGTTGTGTCAAACTGAAAGCGAAAAATAACAAGCTGCTTAATTTTAGAATAACTCAACATAATCTTTATGTATGTACAATAAAACCGACTTCAAAAAAATAAAAAAAATAACAAAAAATAGAACCGACTACAAATGTCGTGCTGAGTCACCGACTTCAAGCTAGTACGTACCTAGAAGAATATTTTCAAGGGTTTTGTAGTTGGTTCCATTTTTTTTTTTCCTTTTTTTTCCAATTGTTTTCAAACTTTTTATTATTGAGTTATAACACATATTTCCATTTTTTGTTAATATTTTTTTATTTTTTGAAGTCGGTTTTACTTTTTTGTTAAAAAAATTACTTTATTTCTCACTTTAAAGTGATTCGTAGCCAAAGTTCATCTCACAACGTTTCCATTAAGCCCAAACACGACTTAGTTACGTTGTTTTATAACAGAGTTCCGTTGCCTACCTTCTGGCTTCAGCATCAGATCAGTTCAAAAGAATCATTAACTTAAAGCTTATATTATAAGTATATTAATCAAGCGAGCGAGCAAGCGAGCATTACTTAGCTTTGACGAGTTCCATTGGTCATCTACGGTCTTCTTCATCAGGTCCAGATTACCAAATGATACTTTCTGAATGTAAATGTTTATCTTAATGCTAAAAATGCCAAAATTGCCATAGGTGTGCCTATAAAACTTGAGGTTTGCCCTCGATTTCCCTAGGATCCCATTATCAGATCTTAACTTGGTGACAATGGAACCACCTCAGAAGAATACTCTTTTGAATAAAAAAAGAATTTTGAAAATCGGTCCACAATTGACTGAGTAATCGGTGAACATACATAAAGAAAAATAAAAACATTGGAACATAGAACCCCCTCCTTTTTTGAAGTCGGTTAAAAACCTACTTAAGGCCTCATGATAATAAGTAAAATCAAAGTCCATCGGAAAATATACAGTTGACTAACATACATTTTCACAACACTTTAGTATTACATAAAACTTAGTTATATGGACAAGTAATAGTTTTTTTTTAATTTGTATTTTTGCGTTGAATGAAGTTAGTTCTTCCTTCATTTACTCATGAGATTGTCGTAAAGACGTTTTAGTTCTTGATTACCAGCTGCATTCTGCTTCTGAGCGAAAGATTGTTTTGCCATCTCTTTGTGCCAAGCCTCAATTTTAGGATACCTGAGAAGGATAAAAAACAGCTTAATTAAAATTATTCACTCATGATAATTTAGATTCCCAGATTAGGTGTCCAGATTTAGGAAGGTTTGACGAAATTTCATCATCTCCGCGGCCTATATACGTCTCACTATTGATCACAGGCCTCTCAGAATGAGACGGTTTAGGCTTTAGCTTCCATGCGAGCGCAGTTAGGTTTGGGAACTTCACACACATAATTGAATTGTTTCACAGTTCTGTTGTGTGCAGATTTCCATCGTGATGCTGGTAAATTTAGCCTAAAACTTGGCGCAAACCCGCAAGACTCTGCTTGAGAGGCCATAAGTCAAAATTACTAAGCTATCACGGGTAAGTATAGAAAAACCATCCAATTATTAAACAGAAAGAAAATAATTGCCTCTGCAACCACAATTTTTTTTAAACCTACTTCTTCACGTCCAACTCCAAAAGAATGCCGAGCGAAGAACTTGTAGCGTATGCTGCTATGTCTGCTATTGTCATGTTATTTCCTGCCAAATATTTGTTTCGGGACAAAAACTCTTCCAGAAATCCATAGGCTTCATCTATCGCTTTATACAGCTTCTCCGTTGGTTTTGCTCCTTCTATAAAAAGCGGATACTGAAAACAATAAAATACAGAATTAGAAAATGCAAAGGATCAAATGGTAGGATGTTCAATTGACTTATACGCTCAGTATTTAACGAAAAATTAAAAACCAAGATTCTATATATTCTTACAACTAAGGTGTATTTACAAACTTATATTAAACATGCCCTGTTTGTTGGATCAAATCTTGCAAGTTCATTTTGAGACACTTTCTGTGGTCAGATTGACTTGAAATTTGGGATAGGCCAACTTACATTATATAAGTTGAATGACAATGCATGTAAAGTCAGCAAAAAAGCTTTTTTTTTAATGATATGCTTAACAAAATGTTATTTGCTATTCTTTTTTATTTAGGTTACGTTCATTATATTTTCATATAAGCCTGCAAAAAATAAAAGTAGGATAAGTACATAATTTTATTATAACGTAAACCTTGAAATTCTTGTCATCAACTCCCAAACGACTTATCAGTTACTTTAACACAAAACTTGCAACATTTACCCTTTCAAGACAGGCGTAACATTACTTTGCAAAGTATAATTATATAAATTAGCTTAAATATGATTTACCGTGATGTTACGTAATCTGGGAAATAAGATGGAGCTGTTGAAGAACATCTTTTGGTTGACGAGGGCTCGTTGTTTTAAGTCTTTAGGGTAGAGTGAATCCTGTTTGCCGTATACGTCAGCGAGATACATCAGAATCGCATGGCTGGAAAACATATACACATATAATACAATATAATAAAGATGTTAACTTTGTTTTTTCTTGTGAATTTCTATAGAGGGCATTTCCTTTCGAAAGTCGGAACCGATTTTAAAAGTTGTTAAACCAAAAAATATTTAAATTAACAGAGGCGCTACATTTTTGTCATATTGGCATAAGATACTTATTTTTTCTTGGGAAAAGAATATTAGGTATGCTAATTAAAATCAATAAACATACAAACTTTACATCATTATTTTTGCATTAGTATTAGGATAGATTTATAAATAGTTTTTATTAATGTGTGTTTTATTACTAATATAAGCATTTTTGAAAGGATCGATTATATTTTATTCATTGATCATATGGAAGCAAATCTTCAAAAGGTAATGTCGATGTCCAAAACCAAGTGCTAGTCGCTGTTACAATAGTTGCCATCTTTAATTTAATGTCATTACCAACAGAAGTGACAGTAGGTACAGTATATATATGGTACAGTCACCAGCATTAATATCTGCCACAGCGGAGCGTGCAAAAATATCTGACACGTCCTTCCGGCCCTAGAAATAGTCGTATCAGATATTTATGCACGCTTGTTGTGTCAGATATTGGTGCTGGCGACTGTACTAGGATTTTATTTCATAAAATCTCCAGCAATATGTTTTAAAAATAAGAATGATACCTGTCATGTATAATTAGGTCACCATCTTCCAGGACTGGTATTGTGTGTAACGGATTTTTCTAAAACAAGGACAATAAAATTGCACATAAATAGGTACAATGTTTCCAGCAAGATAATTCCATTTAACCCAGAAAATGAACAGAACCTTATTATAATCAAAGTTCAACCAATTGTTTGTTTGTTTGTTTGTTTATACTCTTTATTGTACAAAAAGGAAGAACAAAGGTTACATAAATAAAAGTTGTGTTAAGTACAAAGGCGGACCAATTGTATTTTTGTTTCTTTTCTTTTGTAAAAATAAAGAAACATCAGACTATTTTATTAATTCGGGCGTTATTTTGCGGAGATCCAAAATATATGAATGAACTACAACTTTGTTACTACTCGCAACCCATTTTGGTTCACTTTAAAAGCCATTGCATGCCCAATCGATGTAACCAAGTTCCAATAAATATTTTTTAAAAATGCGTATCTCAAAGTTGTATTATTAAATGTGTCTTTACTTATTTAAATGTTACTTCAATTTATCTGTAGTGTAAGATAAAATATGTTTTTTTTCTATTCACAATGTGCCAAAACAAAATTAACCTGTCCTCTCCCAGAGGCACAAATTTGTGGCCAAAATCCTTCGATCCTGTTATCCTGGGAGATGACAGGTTAAGTGATATAAGGAGGATGTTGTTTTATCTCAAAAACGTGAAGGTTTGATACCAGAAGAGTACAGTTGCAATAAGCGTGCCTACTGTGAGAGCACAATAAAGACCAATCGTCGGTGATACTGTAACACCGCGTAACTAGCATTTTCCATGAGGTATAATTTTCACTCTCAGAACAGTACAATGTAAGTACTGTTAATGCAGTGAAAATTATACCTTTTTATTGTGGAAAATGCTAGTTACGCGGTATTGCAGTATCACCGACACGCAATGTTCTTTCATTGTCAATTATTTCTACTGCCACACCGATCGACTTCTATTCATATTTCTTTTTATACAAGAGATGTATATTTGTCATAGCGAGGATTACTGTATTTATTTTCATGCATTATACTCTTGTTTTTAGCCTGCGTGCCTCATAGTTAAAAACGTTACCTTTAGGAAATCGGGAGTCATGTGTTCCCCGGTGAGAATATTGCAGTCCACCATTTCAGCCGGGACATTGAACAGATCGCATGCCATCATGCAAGCTCTGGCCGGAGGGCTCCCGTTCAACTTGTATAATTTCACCATCTGGGCAAATAATGTTTTATTAACTATTAAATGCATAATTATATATTTTGTCGTCGAACTAATTAAATGAAAATTATTTATTAACACGCAACAGAGGCCTAAATAATCAATATACATAAAAGATAACAATTAGTAAAATAAAAATAAAATCGTCGACTATACTGCAATGCCGCGTAACTTACTGAGACATAATTAGGCGGGAGGTATCTTTCTGTCTATATGTTATTTATACTGGCCGCAATATATCAAATTTGCTACTTTTTGTAGGGTACCCGGCCTTAGACATTGTTAGTTACGCGGCATTGCAGTATCATCGACGAAATATATAAAAAGTATATAAAAAAAAAAATACAGTCTACATTCTAAGATTATTTTAAATGAAATTAAGTCAGCACGTTAGTGTAATTCACCTTCTCGATTACTCGTAAGCTTAACAATATGGTCGGTACGTAATCTTGATGTCTAACTGGCAACTGTAATGTGGAACCTACGAATAATAATCAGGAACAATAATTATTATTATTCGTAGTGTAGAACTGAAATACGAATAGTTACTTGAGTTACGTTAATAAATACCTTCAAACTTTTGTAAGGTGCCAAGGTCTTTTTCATAAACACGTGTTAGTTTTCGATTTAATTTAATTTCATGTGTGTTTATGTGGTTTATTTGTATTATTTTTTTATATCTTAGTTTAACTATATAATAATAATAATGTGTATTTACGTAGGCATTAATAATTTTCCATTAATAAGCACAAATAACACCACAATTATACTAAAATACAATAATAATAATCTTAATAATTTATTTACAGAAAAAAAAACAGAAAAACACAGGGCAACTCAAAAGGTAAGTACTTTAATGTCATATTATCTATGTCATAATCATAATGGATGCGATGCATATGGATGGATGGATGCGAGGGGCTGAAGACAGTGATGTGGCGCGCCATGGAAGAGGCCTATGTCCAGCAGTGGACTGCTGTGGGCTGATGATGATGATGATGATGAATCATAATGAGAATTCATCGCAGACTAAGTAGCGGACAACAGCTAGCATATTATAATACGTAATTTATCACTATATTTTATTCCTTGAAGATTTTTGAAGAAGAACTACGTAATTGTCTTAAGAAAATACAATAAGTATAAAAAATATATATTCTGCAGACCTGCACTTACACTATAATTGCTTCAATCAGAAAAATAAATGGATACATGTAGATAATAAGTTGTTTTGCTGATCTTTGTACAGATTATTAAAAAAATATGAAATTAATATTTCTTCCTAAAATATTTTACTCGCTATGCTACGTCAGCGATATTTAGGTACTTATTACAGAATTTCAAGATTTTTGAGAATGACATTATTATTTAATCATAGATACAACTTGACTTAAAAATAATGTGCACCTTTATAAAACAGCTCAAAAAGACGTGAGTTATCCGTTACAATATCATTTAATATCAGCTCAAAAAGATTTATTTTATAAAGCTTTTTGAGCTTTTTGACAGTTTTCTGTCAAACTCAAAAAATGACACTTCAAGAGTTCTTTCCTTCGATATGTAAAGATTAATCATTCCATCTAAAACTGTATATAAATGTCAATGTTTGTCAATTGTGTTTGTTTACTTATTTTGTACAATAAAGAGTTTACATACTACATACATTCTAGTGAAGTATTTACTTACTTTGAATGGAAATAAATTGATGAAATAAAGATAACGCTATTGCTGGCACACTGACACACGTTAGAACGGTAAACTCGCTCTGGGACGAATGGAAATATAGTAGATAACATAATAATTATATATTAGCCATTAGGCCTTGGACTGGCCGCTAGCATGCGAGATAAAAACAAATCTATTAGCTAAACCAATTAAATATACCTACTTAAGTACTTATACATAACTATACCAGAAATGGTTGGTAATCTGATGAAAGTAAAAAAAAAACTAATTAGTCATTAAAAATATTAGACAAGTATTTTTTCTTTTGTCAATAACCAAAAAATATGAAGATATAGCTAGTTATTTTCGCGTGACGTGACTCCGTTTTTTTATGTAATAGCAGACAAACGAGTAGACGGTTCACCTGATGTTAAGTGATTACCGTCGCCCATAAGACATCCGCAGCACCATCAGGACTGCAGATGCGTTGCCGGCCTTGCAAGAAATGGTACACTCGCTTTTTGAAGGTAGCCATATGAGTTGGAAAAACCTCGGCCGCCAAACTGTTCCATAAATGAGATGTGCGAAGTAAAAAGGAACGCTTAAATCGCACGGTGGATGACCGCCACCCATCAAGATGATTTCGATGGAAGCCACTATTATGCCGAGTAGTGTGGTGATGGAATTTAGCAGCCGGGATCAGCCCGAAGAGTTCATCAGAGCACTCCCCGTTGTAGGCCATATTATTATAGAAAACGCAAAGAGAGATATATAGAAACATCTCTGCGGAGAGCTAGAGGGTCAAGCTTCCCAGAGAGTATCGGATAATACGAGCCGCCCTATGCTGTAGACGATCAAGTGGGAGGAGCTGATATTGAGGGGCACCAGACCAAAGATGAGAGCAATACTCAAAGTGAGGCCGAATTTGAGCCTTGTACAGTTGTATCCGTTTCGTTCGTTCCGTCCGTCTTGTTTGTTGTGTCCGTGAAACACTTTTTGGCACGGCGTGACGTCACGTGCCCCCAGTCGCGGACTTTGACGTGCTTCATCTTTGTCGTTTTTAGGGTTTCGTAGCCAAAATGGAAAAAACGGAACCCTTACAGTTTCGCCATGTCTGTCTGTCTGTCTTTATGTCCGTCCGTGGCTTTGCTCAGAGACTATCAGTGCTAAAAGCTGTAATTTTGCACGGATATAAATGGTTAGCTAGACGTAAAGTGGGGATGTTTTTTTTCTTATCCAACCCTATGGTGTGGAATATCTTTGGGCTGTGAAGACGATTTTTCGATTCAGTTTTTTTTTTGCGAAATATTTTAAATAATTTAAATTGCAAATTATCATTAAAACCGAGCGTCTCCCCCTCCCCGCCTCTAAAACCTAAGCTAAGTACTTTGCATCAAATTGCATTTAAGTCGCTTTTTATTAATATGTATATTTATTTATTTATTTTTTTAGACGTATTAAAATCAACTCTGGATTACCAATAGAAAACTATTTACAAGCTAGGTGTGGTGTAAAACTGATAGCGAAAAAAAATACAACCGAATTGATAACCTACTCCTTTTTTTGAAGTCGGTTAAAAATAACAAGTTGTTACTCTGGAACTGGAATAACCACATAAATTAATCTTTATGTACATAACTTATCTCAGGTCTGATAATATATTTAATCAATGTTAAATCAAAGTCCACCGGAAAATATAAAGTATAATATTAACGTATACATTTTCACAACACTTTGGTATTACCTATTAAACACTTAGATAAACGGACAGATAACGTGTTTCTTAATATATACACTTTTGCGTTGAATGAAGGTATTTCTTCAATCATTTACTCATGAGATCGTCGTAAACACGTTTAAATTCTTGTCTTCCAGCTGCATTCTGCTTCTGAGCGAACGATTGTTTTGCCATCTCTTTGTGCCAAGCTTCAATTTTAGGATATCTGAGAAAGGCAAAAACAGCTAAATTAAATTGTTTGTGTAATGATAGACTTAGAAAGATTTGATGAAATTTCATCACCATCGCAGCCTGTATACGCCTCACTACTGAACACAGGTCTCTTCTCAGAATTAGACGGTTGGAGCTGTAATTCCCATGCAGGCCCAGTGAGATTGGAAACTTTACCCACACCATTGAATTGCTTTGAACTCGTGTGCAGGGTTCCACAGTGAAGCTCTAGGCAAATTAAATATGTGATGTCGCACATGAATTCCGAAAAACTTGGAGGTGCAAGCCCGGGATCGAACCCGCAACCCTCTGCTTGAGAGGCTATAATGTCAAAATCTGCGGGTACTGCCTTTTCCCAACACGTAACGTTTGACAACCTGTTTCATTTCGCAACTTTTCATTTCGAAACTCTAAAACTGTAAATATTTCAGGATTTATTTCAGGGCCATCGTGTCCTTAAGGTTAGGTTAGGTTAGTTTTATTTAAACCCTGAAATATTAACAGTTTCAGAAATATTAGGTAAACAGTTGTGAATTAAAAGTAAACCCAAAATCAGTAGGCTTACATGGCTTAGCATACCAAAATCATTAAAGTATTATTATTATTATTTTATTCGACTGGATGGCAAACGAGCAAGTGGGTCTCCTGATGGTAAGAGATCACCACCGCCCATAAACATCTGCAACACCAGGGGTATTGCTGATGCGTTGCCAACCTAGAGGCCTAAGATGGGATACCTCAAGTGCCAGTAATTACACCGGCTGTCTTACCCTCCACGCCGAAACACAACAGTGCAAGCACTGCTGCTTCACGGCAGGATTAGTGAGCAAGATGGTGGTAGCAATCCGGGCGGACCTTGCACAAGGTCCTACTACCTCTGCTTCCGCTAAAATTGATTCAAATACTTTAGTTAGACTCACTTCTTCACGTCCAATTCCAACATAATGCCGAGCGTAGAACTTGTAGCGTATGCTGCTATGTCTGCTATCGTCATTTTATTTCCTGCCACATATTTGTTTCGGGACAAAAACTCTTCCAAAAATCCGTAAGCCTCATCTATTGCTTTATACTGCTTTTCCGTTGGTTTTGCCCCTTCTAGCAAAAGGGGAGACTGAAAAGAAAACAATAAAACTATACAGGACTAGGAAATGCAAAGAATCATTTTTTTTTAAATATTCTCTTGACTTTTACATGCTTAGTATTTTATGAAACATAAAAACAAGATGAATTATTCTATATCCTTACACTTAGGTGTATTTACAAGCTTTTATTTAACATGCCCTGTTTGTTGGGTCAAAACTTGCAAGTTCATTTTGACCCACTTCTAATAATCAGCTTGACTTGAAATTTGGTATAGATATGTAGTTAGGATGACAATGCAAGTATTTTCAACAAAAAGAACAGTCAGCAAAAAAAGCTTGTATAAAAAAATATTTTTTTATCAAAAACTTATTTACTATTCTTTTCCATTTAGGTATCTACGTTTATTATTACATCTTATTTAAATTGATTAACATACAAGCCTGCATTAATAATAAGATATTTTATTATACCGTAAATATATCTTCTCATCAACTCCCAAACGACTTATCAGTTACTTTAACACAAAACTTGCAACATTTACCCTTTCAAGACAGGCTTAACATTACTTTGCAAAGTATAATTATAAAAATTAGCTTAAATATGATTTACCGAGATGTTGCGTAATCTTGGAAATAAGATGGAGCTGTTGAAGAACATCTTTTGGTTGACGAGGGCTCGTTGTTTTAAGTCTTTAGGGTAGAGTGAATCCTGTTTGCCGTATACGTCAGCGAGATACATCAGGATCGCATGGCTAGAAAACATAAACACTTATTATATAAAGATGTAAACTTTTTCATCACACTTGCACGTAAACAGCGTTGAAACATGCAGGCTACCTTGGTTGCAACCCCCCAAATAAAACCCTCGACCTTAATGTGCTTGTCATGAAACCCGTGGTCGGTAAATGAGTCATTGCCCGTACTAATTGGCTTGTCATGAAGCCCAAGGTCGGTAAATGAGTCCGTGCCCGTACCTAGTGAAGGTGCTGCGCATGGTGTAGCAGCAGGACCACATGCACACGCGGCTCAGGCACATGCTGAGGTAGGGGGAGGGCGGCACTTTTAATAGACTCTCGTTCGTAATTTCTTGTTTACCGCCCTTAAGACACAATGTTCTATTTCCTATGAGTTTTAATAGAGGGTACCCTCGTCTTATCTCTAGGAACACTGAAGAAAAATTGTTAGACAAAAAATTCAACTTTTTTTTGTTTAATTAACAGAGACGCTACATTTTCTCAGATCAGATCAGAACGCCCTGCGCGCTGCAGTGACGCATATCTACATATTATACTCGTGATTAGTCAGTTTATATTACTAGTTTCGATCACCCTTTAACATAGGGTTCTAGTCCAAAATTATCCAAAAAAGTCGTTAGTCGCACGACGCGCGACGGGATAATATTAGTAAGTATGGTAATTTGGCCGCTTTTAAATCTAGGGTGAATGAGCATTTACTAGGCAAACGTGCTCCATCGTAGGCCTCATCCTCGCTTTCCATCAGGCGTGATTGTGGCCGAACGCAAGCCTATAATTGTATAAAAAAAAAATACATAAAATATCAAGCTCTAAGATGTTTATCATAGTTATTTAGTATTCTTTAAAATGAGATACCTGTCATGTATTATCAGATCGCCGTCTTCCAGGACTGGTATAGTGTGTGTCGGATTTTTCTAAAACAAGGACAATAAATTTCCAAATGAAATAAACTTGCTACTACTTGCAACCCATTTTGGTTCACCAGCCGACTTAGCGAAAACAGTAAACTTAAACTAGTACCTACTAGGCTTTAAAAGCTATTGCCCACGCGATAATCGATGTTTAACCAAGTTAAAACTCATATTTAAAAAAAAATGTGTAAATTGAATAGTGTTTCTATAAGTACGTTAAATGTTACTTCAGTTTATCTGTGGTGTAGGTATTTGTTTATCTTTCACAATTTGCCAAAAAAAATTGAGTGATATATAAGGAGGATGCTGTTTTATCTCATTATCAGAAGAGTGCAGTTGCAATAAGCACTATGGAGGCACAATATATACCAATGTTCTTTTGACAATAGTTCCTGCCACACTGATAGAAATCCATTCATTTCTTCTTATACCTACTACAAGAGATGATTATTTCGATGGGTTCTACGTATAAAGGCTTAAGTGTTAAATCCTTAGTCTACAGGACGGGCTTTCAAAGTCAAAAACTGTCGTAACTCAGAGATGGTGTATTCGAGACTTCTAAAATTTGGCACACTAGCTAATAGTAAGTACTTACTCTGTCCTTCAACCACAACGAATAAATTTTAATAAAGTATTTTTTCATTAAAAGTTATTGTACATACGCCCATATATACCTGAATTTCCGGGAAATAAACTTGTGTTTTAAAAGACAGTAAAAAGATCTATGTGGTACTTTGGCTTATATACGCGTTCAACTTTAAGATCTTTGGTAAAAAATACGTTACCCAAGACACTTGGAGAAATTTGAAAAAAAAAGTCATACAATCACATTACGATGTAGTATCGAGGTACCGCACGTCATGCCCACAGATAAAAAAAACTGCCCCGGGATATACCGCGTAAAAGCATCAAACGTACGTTTAGCCTTTTTACGTTTAAATTATATCTAGTTCGGCTATTTTACGTCAATGAAACTCGAAAAATAATTAAATAGCAGTGTTTTTTTAATCCACTATCTAAATATATATCAAAATGAAAATGAAAATGAAAATATCTTTATTTAAATCAACAATGGTTGCACTACTTACTCACTACTGACATTTGGACTTACTGCTAAATTATACTGGTATAAACTAAGTGCTGTAAATATCACATGTAGTTTAAAAGAAGAAATGTTGTGTCATATTACTAACATGCTTATTAGATGACAAATTATAGAAGGGGCTTAAAGCCACCAGAAACTTGCATGTTTGGCAAATTTTAATTTTAATTTTTATATACCTTCTTAGGGTTTAAAGAATGACTCAGGAGAACATAACTACAGCAAAGATTGATAAGAAAAAGTTGTTCGACCCCTATATATACATGGCTAACAAAGTTGGTCTTTTTTATACTTAGTTTATAGATACCTATAACGCACAAAACTCAAAATTGAAAAAAAAAAACACTGGCCCTTATACATATGACCCATCGATTTGTTATAGCGAGCAGTATTGTAGAGTTTGGCTAATGAAAGCTGAACCCAGCTATTATTTGAGTGGCAAAGTTATTCAAATGTCATGGGCAAACAAACCAAAGAGTAAGAAAACAGACACTTGAGTTTTTACTAATATCTATTCAGTGATTTGTTCAGTTTAACTAGTACCTTCGTGTGTTAAAATATAATAGAGTATAATAAATAAAATAGAGGTTTTGGAAATTTACTGCTAAAACACGGGTAAAACAATCGTGTGCGACAGATTGTTTTTACCATAAGCCAATTCAAACAAAAACAAGCAGAGGGGGAAGCCCTGTTTAAACAGAAAATATAGTGTTTAGATGCGGTGACTGAGTTTGAAGGTTAGTAGGCATGGCAAAATATTTTGATACTAATATCCCTTTATCCGGTAAGCTCACCGGATAAGCAAACTGAAGTGGCAGTGGGCCGGCCATATCAGTCGAAGAACTGATAACCGCTGGGGCAAACGAGTTCTTGAGTGGAGACCGCGAATCGGCAAGCGTGGCGTAGGACGCCCTCAGACTAGGTGGAGCGATGATCTTCGCAGGTTAGCTGGCAAGAACTGGATGAGTGCTCAGTGGCGTGCAACTGGAGAGGCCTATGTCCAGCAGTGGACTAAGATAGGCCGATGATGATGATGATGATGATGAATATCCCTTTCAGAACTGGTCAATACAATTGTGGTTCTTAAGATTCACTTTTTCTCAAAAATATTCGTAACCTTTTTATGTTCAACATATCGTTTTAAATAATTACTTATTTTCCAATAGGCAGGGACGATTCTTATGCCTAAACGTCACTTTTGCACGGCAGAGAAGCTTGTGAACTTGTACATGCTGGTTCTATTACTTATTTTGTGGTTACTATTTTTTTTAATTTGCCGCGTTTTGCAGGTTCGTCTTCCATTAGCCAGACTATTTATTTTCATGAATTATACTCATGTTTTTAGTCTTCGTGCCTCCCAGTTAAAAAGGTTACCTTTAGGAAATCGGGAGTCATGTGTTCCCCGACGATAATATTGCAGTCTACCATTTCAGCCGGGACACTGAACAGATCGCATGCCATCATGCATGCTCTGGCCGGAGGACTCGCGTCCAATTTGTATAATTTCACCATCTAGACAAATTAATACAATGACTATTAAATCCTATCCCAGCCTATATACGTCCCACTGCTGGGCACAGGCCTCCTCTCAGAACAAGAGGGCTTGGGCTATAGTTCCCACGTGGGCCCAGTGCGGATTGGGAACTGACTATTAAATAAAAGAATATATTTTTTCTCGACCAACTAATAAAATATAACAAAAATAATAATAAGTACCTACTACTTTTGATACATACTTATAATTATATTATCATTATAATATAATAGCTTTCTAGCATTGATAGTCCCTGAGCAAAGCCGCGGACGGACGGACAGACAGACAGACAGACATGGCGAAACTATAAGGGTTACTTTTTTCCCATTTTGGCTCCGGAACCCTAAAAACTCAAACGCTCTCCTGTCAAACTCAAAAAATGTCACTTTAACAGTTCTTTCCTTCGATATTATGTAAAGATTAATCGCTACAACTAAAACTAGTGAAGCATTTACTTACTTTGACAAAATAAATAAATAAAGTGGTTTGTTTATAACGCTATTGATGGCACACTGACACACGTTAGATCGCTAAACTCACTCTGAGACGAATGGTAATATAGTAGATAACATGATAATATGCGCGGCCTTGGACTGGTCGCTACCATGCGAGACAAAAACAAATCTATTAGTAGGACCACATAGATATAAGTACTTGTACATAAATTATATAATTATACCAGAAACGGTTGGTAATCCGATGTATTCAATAGGATGTATCCTATTAAATGATATTGTAACGGATAACTCACGTCTTAAATCGACTTTAGCTTTACATGTTTCGGGCTATTTCGTAGCCCTTCTTCTCAGGAGCACGCGACTCGGCGGCTGCCGCAACATGCACACTACGCGCCACCGCTCTGCTCGCGCGACATGTATCCTAAAAAAAATCTAGGTATAGGTAGTCAGTCAGTTTAAATATTGGACATTAAGGTAAACGTACGTGTGCTCGTCACTGTCCCAATAGTTGGCATCTTTAATCTTACGTCATTAGCAATAGAGGTGACAGCAGGGTGTCGTCTAGTGGGCATTTTTTATTTTGATTGGGATATTTTAAGTGGAAGACTAGAAGAAACAATACACTTCCTTCTCAGTGAACTGTTTCAAATTTATTCAAGTCACTATCCACACTAAGTTCCACGACCACGTTCCTGTGTTCAATACGAAGTTCTCCTGCGTTTGCATGTAGCACTGTATTAGACAATGTTATAAACTTTGATAGCTTTGCTAGTTCTGTACGCAGTTATATCTAGCCAGTTGGAGTTGGACGTTGGAGGCAATCTGAGGAACATGTCGCTTCTGCCTCGGAGAGAACTGAGAGCTGTTTCAAAATTATCTTCTGTTTATATTATGCTTCAAATTAAAATTGTATTAACCGAAACTAACAATATACACATTAAGAAAAAGTTACTATAAAAAAAAGAACTATAGACTAAATAACTAACTTAAAAACTTAATACATACTAAAATAAATCTGCACCCAGACTTTTACCTCTTCACCGGTATTCCTATTTTTTTTAAAACTTATCACTTGCTGTTTTAACAACTATTTTACGAGTTTTGGAATAAGATAATAATACGAAATCTGACTTTCAAGTTTATTTTTTTAAACGGCTGTTTTAAAACTTATTTTGTTATATACTTACCTTCTGGAAACACAATAAAAACATATAGCGGTTCCATTTAGTGGAAGCAACAGGAAAGTTTTACGAGTGTTAAGCAAACACCACGGGATTAGACTTGGCCTTACAAACAAGGATATAAAAGTATGTATAACAGAAAGCGTCTCTTTACTCGTAATATACCACAACGTATCGTAGTGTCCGTGTGTGCGTGTGTGCTTCCTAGCGTGCGTGAGTGTCTGCGTACGTGCGTGCGTGCGTACGTCCTAGCGTACGTGCGTCCTAGCGTGCTTGCGTGCGTGTGTGTGTTTTATATCGGCCGTAGGATCTTGTGCAAGGTCCACCCGGATTGCTACCACCATCTTGCTCGTTAATCCTGCCGTGAAGCAGCAGTGCTTGCGCTATTGTGTTTCGGCGTGGAGAGTAAGACAGCCGGTGAAATTACTGGCACTTGAGGTATCCCATCTTAGGCCTCTAGGTTGGCAACGCATCTGCAATCCCCTGGTGTTGCCACACACACTTGCTCGTTTGCCATCCAGTAGAATAAAAAAAGGTACATTAGGTATCCAGAGAATCAAACTATAAGCAATTTTGCTTCGTTATAATATGTGAGTTGATAAATTGTATAAAATATTAATATAGCATGGGATAAAATGGCCAGTAAAAAATACAAATTCCGCACAAGTTTTTCAACAACGTTCGGAGTTAAAAAAACAATGGCAATTCCAAGTGCTGAATTGAATAACGGTTGCGTTTTTTTATTGCTGTAACTTGCCGAATATTAATCACAATTAGCAATATGGATGAGTTGCAATTTTAAATTGCAATTTTACATTCTTTACGGCTTTTCAATTTTAAGTAGCTATCGATAAAATGACTATGGACATGGGACGAATGGGTAGTTTCTTGGGAAAAATTAGATTATCAGAAAATTTGTACAGATATTTTATTTTTCAGTCAATTAAACAAAAAAATATGAAAATATATAGATTATTGTTAGTTAGTTTCGTGTTAGGCGGCCCTTAGACCTACAATAACATATACAATACATTTTATTGTACAATAAGATACACAATAATAAGAACTGCACAATGTTATCTTATTGCCTACACTGCTATGGAAAAATATGGTGCAATAAAAATTAAACTCGCTCAAACTTTCGTTCAATCATTGCGCATTCGTTAATCTTCAATATTAACCCTAAACGGTCAATAATATTGCACAATTCGCAATATTGCGCAATATAATTGATCGTCTAGAGGCCGCCTTACGTCACGCCGTGCGATACTTTTTAGTCCTTGATTACTTATTTATTTATTTGCTAATAGCGAAAATTGGACACAATAGACATTTTTTAGTTTTTTAAAATTTTATATGAAATTAGGAGATGTGGGCGTGCAGTCGGGAAAAATCCATTATGGACGACTGTGAAAGCAGGACCCAGACAGTGCCGGATGCTCACTTGTTAAAAAAGGTTCTCTGCCGTTTTGGCAGTATCAAATTTCTCCGAAACTATATTATTTTCAGAACTTTCATAAAATAAACCTAACCTTACCTTCTGTGCTCTATAAAACAATAAGAAAATATTCTGAGAAATTTTTTTGGTTTCGGAGTGATACTTTGGAAATGAAACATTGGGAAAATGTTTTATGCGAAACGGCAGTACACGGTTAAAAAACCGACCAAGAGCGTGTCAGACACGCCCAAAATAGGGTTCCATAGCCATTACGAAAAAATTAAGTAATATTTTTTAAGGATTTCGTATTTTATACGGAATCTTCCAAGTTTAGGTATATTTTATACCTTAGGCTGCTACTCGTATTTACTCTTAAACTACTAATAATTGTCAAGAAAACTTAGCCGTTATAGTTTTCCTTGAAAGATTGATATACTTACTATCATACTGATTTTTTTCAAATTTTTCCACCCACCGGTTTAGATTAAAGAGGGGGGGGGGACGCTCGAT
Organism: Choristoneura fumiferana; assembly: GCF_025370935.1. NCBI lineage: Eukaryota > Metazoa > Arthropoda > Insecta > Lepidoptera > Tortricidae > Choristoneura > Choristoneura fumiferana. Next base: position 4,759,265 of record NC_133483.1, read on the forward strand.
TTTCATGAAAATTTTGCACTTTAAAGTTGAATATTTCGCAAACAAATCACTATCCACAATCAATGGCTTTAAAAAACCTATCCAACGATACCCCACACTATAGGGTTGGATGTCTATGGGAGGTACCCAAAAAAAATTTTGTCGGCATAGTTTACATATATATATCCGAGCAAATTTACAGCTTTCTAGCATTGATAGTCCCTAAGCATAGCCGCGGACGGACGAACAGACAGACAAACATGGCGAAACTTTCCGTTTTTGCCATATTGGCTCCGGAACCCTAAAAAACCAGCTACACATCCCCAACTTTCTGGAGCTTACTCAAAAGTAAAATTATAATTACGTATAGGTATGTATAGTTAGTCATTATTATAAACTCCAAAACGTCTGCTCTATATTAGAAGCCCGTAGCGACGTTTCTTAAATTATTGCAGAGTCACGTTAACGCGATTAAAATGGTCCGTCCGTCTTACGCTTCTCCATCTAGACCCAACGAATTGTGGACTTTAGACGTAGCTACTTAAAGTACATATAACAAGTGTTGTTTACCTAAGTGTTGTTTACTTGAGTGTTGTTTGCTTTGAATTGTGTAAATAATATTGCAGAACAAATATAATAATGCGAAATCATGGTGATTGGCGGGAATGATTTATAGAGCAAGACAAAGACTTGTCACTTGACTGGCATGTTAGGAAAAATTCACTATAATTCAGTTTTGACGTAAGATACTTGTCTATTATATCCAAAGAATAAACCGAGTCGGGTAAAAATTATGGGATTGCCATGCTCTCGAGCGCTTCAAGTGAAACGTAACTTGTTTCACTTTTCAATGTAGTAGGCTTAAAAAAACCGGCAAAGTATGAGTCTATCTCACACATGATAGGTAATTTACCAACCTGTATAAAACGCCATAAAACATACTTTATTCTATGAGGAAACTGGGAACCTCCTTTAATTTTTTACTTAATTGTAAATTTTACATTATTTTTTCTATAAATTGGCTACAAGTAATACACACACATTGAAAATTTTAAGCGTCTACCTACCACGGTTTAGTTTTTATACAGACCGGCGAAAGAGCGACAAACAATGTAAGAAAAGAAATGCACTGACAAAACCTTTAATCTAATTTATACAATAAGAAATTATTTTCAAGAAGCATAAAAAACTGTAACTTAGTGTTTCAGTCTTATCCAGTTGAACTTAAGTATATTGCGCTGGGCCGTTGTTAGCAAAGTTCCCAAGATAAATTGAATATAAAGCAGAAGCTCGCGTGTGCGCAGCCTATCAATCATCCGAGATGATATGTGCTCTGCCCTTAGTGTATTCAAACAATATATGAGGAAATTTCTTTCTAAGGCCGGTGCGCTCCGGGGTCTGTACTATATTACGAAGTGCAAAATTCGAAATCGTATCTTGCCGTCCCGCTGACGCTAATTTAATTTAATACGAGAGTGAGAGTGACAGTGACGAGAGTGAGCGATAGTTCGATACGAACTTTGATTTTGAAATTCGTAGTAGCTCCTCTGTTCGATGTTATCTCAAAGTTTGGCTCGCACTTGTTTGCTGTGTTGTACTTGTAAAACTTATTCTAAGTTAGAGGTTGTAAGTGTAAGTGTGTGTTCCGATTCCAAATACAGGGCACTTATCATATTAATTCGCAATATTTTATTATTTCAGTGCGCAAATTTACATAAACACCCTTAAACTAGACTTTTTATTCAAGACCGCGGCTTGTTCTTTCTTTATCTCGTGAGAATTTCGGAAATTCCCTTCTTGACTTGCCTCTATGATAATCAAGGAATATGTCTGCCAGGTTTTAAGTCTAGCCCCAGTGGTTTGAGCTGTGCTTAATCTGTAATGAGTCAGTGATTTAGTACCGTTACTCAATTATTAGGTGTTGATGAAGTCACTTTGAACATAAATTAAAAGTATGAAAAACTTTACAGGGTTTCTTACTCAAATTTACACAACAACTTTCTGAAACATAGCAGACTAAATTATGTAACATAGTATTTGTACTGAAAACGAATTTCATTAGCATAGAAAAAATCAGTGATGAATTATATTAATAAACTAGCTTTTGCCCGCGGCTTCGCTCGCATCAAATTTTGGTCGTACCAACTCAGAAACCTTCGTGGGCTCATGCACAACAACTTTGCTAAAGATCATCACATGATCAAATGCATAGTTTACGATTCTATAAAGGACATACAGACAAACATTCATTTATATATATATAGAAAAAGATAGATAGATTGTACCGATTGACTTAGCTGACGTGGATCGAATGTGCTCATCCTTTCTATTTATTTCATTTTCTTTTCTGTTAGTCAAGTCACTAAAAATTTAGCCGTTTTGTAAATATTCATAATATTATTCCGATTTCCTCCGTTAGATTGTTATCGATAACGGTATGTAAATATTGTTCTTTTACATTCGTGCAGCTGATTCAAAGATAAGGAAACCAACAAGTCTCAAAAATGGAGCGACGTGGACAAATTGTACTTTTTATCCGTAACGCCCTCTGGCAGTGGCTATTTTGCTTTTGTTTATCACCTTGCCTTTTAAAATTCTGAATATCTTTAAATCGGCATTGGATTGGTTCCAACAGTTGTCAATACAAAATGAGTACTAAACATTTGAAACAATATATTAACTGTACACTTTAAAATAGCTGATACACCTTAGCCAAGGCTTTTAGTATGTTTCTAAATTTCTATTTAGTCTAAACACGGCATGTAATACATATCGATCACGTCGCCGTGGCATAGCCTTACACCCTGAATACAAAACAGATTCAATTCTCCCAATATCTTGATTTAGAAAGAAAAACCACTTCTTCCCTACGTTCAGGAGAGTGCACATAATTTTTCACTTCACTTAACTTTGGAACAACTTATCACGCGCCTTTGGAGTTGGCTGCCGTTGACGTTGTGTGCAGCCCCCTAGTGTTAAAGGAGCACAATTTTATTCCTCATACGTAACAGTGCAAAACGACTCCCAGAGACGCCACCGTAAACTTGCCGACTTTGTTCGCAAAACCATAAAATATAAATTTTGCTCCTTTATTATTCTTCGCGTGTCCGCGCAGGTAACTACTCTGTCTGAAGAATGCGACATAAAAATGTTAAATACTTTCGTCTGCAGAACTCGGCCAGTCAATAAAATGTAGCAACTAAAAGGAAAATAAACAGGAAGTGACATAAAAAAACTTTAGCATTTGAAGATAAGATACGTTTTTATAAATAGTGCCTTTTAGTGAACCTTAAATAATTTATTGAATCAGGCGTTATTTTTCGGACGTCTCCTGTTAATGTTAGCTAACACCTAATAGCATGGTGAATGATTGTGTTGCTCTGAATATGAGCTCTGGTTGAATTCGAAACGCGTCAGTGTAGTGTGGTGGTAGTGATAGATGGATTTGTGTGATTTGTGTGTGTTTTTACAGTGTGGAAGTGGAGGAACTGCATGAACACACATTTCTTGCATAAATGTAGCTATCATAAGATCGCGGATGAGCAAAGTAATTGTTTCAGTTCATTGAACCTAAGATGTATACGTGAATTCATTAATTAAAAATGTATAACTGTGTGTCCCTTGGTTGGGCAAAGTTTCAGTGACGCTGATGTAGATAAACTGGGCCATATCAAGTTATAAAAGTTCCACCCGAAGCGCGAGGACTTAATTGAGTTCATCTAATGCAATGTCTTTCTATACCGGGTGTGGCTTGTAATACGAGCAAATAATTAAAACAAAGATCATACTCCTCAAACTGAACAACTAGTTCAGAGACTTTTAAAAATAAATAGTTTATTTTTTATTTTTTATTCCACTTTTAAGTTTATTCGAAGAAGCAATGTAAATCATAATGCTTGATGTTTCTAGCGTGGCAGGCGACGCCAGTGGTTCACCCTCACTAGACCGAATTTCACTAGGCATACCAACGTTAGATATAATTTTCATTAGCCCTAATATCATGACACCTAAACTTGTATGTCCGAATTGATTACTAGACCTAAAGTTTTACATCCTAATGGTTACTTGTACTAAACATTAAATGCTCGAATTTTACTGAAACTAATAATGATTATTCCTAATGATTAATAGACCTAAAGTTATGAACCCTAATGTTTACTTTCACTAAATATTTAATGCTCTAATATTACTTACACTAATAATGATTATTCCTAAAGATTAATAGACCTAAGATTATGAACACTAATGTTTACTAGTACTAAAGATAAAATAAAATTCGTGCGAGCGAGTGAAGCGAGTGAGCAAGACGGTTTGGAGCAGAAGCGACTCGGATAGGTTAGGTTCAGAAGGCTTCGATGTTAGGTTTTTCTTATAGCAGCCAAGATAACTCCCATTAGGAAAGTAGGTTGGATGGATGCCATTCAATATGTTGCTAAATTAAGGTATTCCAATCAATACATATGACGAAAATTAATGTTTTATCTTTTTGATGTTTGGACTAGTGAAAGTTGGCTTTCTGATTTTAGGGCTAGTGAAATTAGGTACCATGTAAATTCGGAATGCTAAAATTAGCGCTAATGAATAGTAAGGAAAATAAAAAACTCGGCTTTTTGATTTTAGGGCTAGTGAAATTAAATATAACGTAAATTTGGAATGTTAAAATCAGGGCTAATGTATAGTTAGGAAAATTAAAAATTCGGCTTTTTCATTTTAGGGCTAATGAAATTAGTGGTAGTGAAAATAGGATTAAAATTTTTCGGGCTACCATAGGAGAACCGACGTCAGTTGTGTTCTAAGATGGCGTATAGTCGAGTTCATTTTGTGAGCAAAATTTTGATCAAAAATATCTGAACTCTATTGTTAACGGCGCAGAAGCGTGCTCAGATATTTTTGATCAAATTTTTGCTCACAAGTTTATGAACTCGACTGTACATGGATAGCAGTATTTCATTTGTATGAAAAAAGAAAAAATCAAAGACTTTTATTTTTAAAAGTCACTGAACTAATGTTGTTCAGTTTGACGAGGACGATCTATGTTTTAATTTTTTGCTCGTACTACAGGCCACACCCGGTACACGACACACGTGTACACAAGGTCATTGCTCTAACGTTTTGCCCTTTAATTTTCCGAGTGCCTTTTTTAATACAACTGGACTGAAATGTCTAACCAGTCAGTGTTCAGGTAGTCGCATCTAATGTAACCGAGTCGCTTTAGCAAATGTCCCATGACGAGCGGGCGTCCGCATTTGGGCGGCCATTACAGAAAGATTAATGACGTCATCATGTCTCCTGCTGGCACACAATCGCTGTGATTGTGAGCAATGCTTACGCGGGTCTCCGGTCAATTTGCGTATACGACTAACCACTCTATTGCCGAATAGCCCCTGACAATCTTGAGGAAGGGACCGGATTTGAATACTATTCCCATTTGAATATTAAAGGCTCGAGGACAGTGCTTGTTTTTGTGCTTAATTGACAAGTGAACATGGTTTTTAGGGTTCCGACCCGAAAAGGGGCACATGGAGCCTTATGCGATAACATTACTGTAGTCGTTTAACTTAGTAAAGAGAAGGGTTTGGATTGTTTTTCTATGCTTAATAATAGGTATTAATAATATTGAGGGGCTGTTTCACCATCCATTGATTAGTATTAACTGGCGGTTAGGTGTGATGCCGTCTCTATTTGTTTTGTTCGAATAGACGGAGACGGCATCACATTTAACCGTCGGTTAACGCTAATCAATGGATGGTGAAACAGCCCCTAAATATCATATTTTTCAAGACCAAATCAATACAAGCCTTTCGTGTCTACCAAATTTCTTGCGGCGCATTCTTCTCGCTAATGGTGATCTTTCCGAATGCACTTGTAAAATGAAAAAAAAACATACACACATAAAAAACACTCACAGAATAAGACCTTTTGATTTTAGAGATTAGTTTGTTGTGGAAATTACCTATTTAGTTAAAAGTAAGCCAATTATTAAATTAAAAGATTTGCTTTGAAATATCTGGAAATTAATCCCACACATATATCTGTCGATTAATTTCAGGCGGCCAGCCAAAAATAGACGAATGAATTCCAACAAAAATAAAGGTATCCGCACACTCGATGAAATACGTCCAAAAGAAAAAAAGATGGTTGTTACAGTGAACTGTTAGAATGGATCATGGAAAAAGATAGAAATTAAGAGAAAAATTAGAAATACCCACCTATTTAGCGTCTTCGAGAGCTTAGAACAAGTAGGTACTTATGTATACTCGTATTATAATGAAATACCCTTAAGAATCGCAAGTATTTTTTTTTAAACATAAAATAGTTAGTTAAAAAAATACATAGCATCATCTTCAGCCCTTTTAAATGCATTCGTGAAAAAGCTCTATAAAATCTTTGCTATTAAGTAATATAATGTTGGTAATTTCTAGGAAAATTTAAATGCAATTTCAAGAAATTTAGGATTGCACTACTCTAATGCGCATGATATAAATAAATAAATAAAAAAAACTCTGTCTCCGCAGTACAGTCAGCTATGAAAATATAGGTATGGTTTTGTACATGTTTTTTTTTTCTGAAGAGATTGCTTTATAATAGTTTCAAAAGAAGCTGGTTTATTAATTTATATTTATTTTGGGAATAATTCATAATGTCATTGAGATTTTAGAAATAATTTAAATTAACTATAAACAAAGAGGAACTTTGTAACACGATGCATAGCGTGTAACGAAATCCTAACACAGCCTATTCGACGCATATCTATGCAAAATCCATTGTGTGGATGCTAATCCATGGCCAATATTTTGCAGTCGAATGGAAAAGAGATTGAATGCAATGCAAGTTTAAACAATCGATACAAAGGGCGGGCAAAATAATTGAAGTGGATAATTGATGTTTGTGTGTTATATTCATTTTGTTTGTATTTTTAAATGCGCACGCAACAGTAACACAAAAAAGTCATGCACCGTTAATATAATAACTATTTTTAGTGCTCGTTTTTGTTTGAAATATAGATATTGTTTATTTTACATAGCGCTATTTGAAAAGCAAAGATTATTTTTACTAAATGATCTTTTTCAGAGCTCACCAATTTAAGCATTTTTCAGCTAGGGCGCTTGCCAGTATTTAGTGAAATAATAATGTACTTACTTATTATTTACATTATACAGATATAATATTAAATGATATTCAACCTCGACAAAACATTTATAATTTCGAAAAATAGGGCAAAATAAGGGAAAAGTATACTTTTATAATATTCAAGGTAAAAATGTATGTTTGCATGTATGTATAAGTGTATAAATTCTTTCTTGTACAAAAGGAAGGAAACATATCCGTCAAATTTGAAGTTTCTAACCCCAGTGGTGCTGTGTCGTGTCTGTCAGTCAGTTAATGTATATATATACCTTTTTATGAGGTTAGATAGAACTTTGATTAGTTAAGACACGGTACTGTCTCAGCCACGTAACGAGTATAAGAAAGCAAAAGGGCTGATTGGTTTAAATAGATATCACAATAGACTACTCCGAAGGAATGCATACAGGGGTTACAACTAAGGCAATATACGTAGTTAAAGTAAGAACTTTGAAGCTTCGTTTCTACTTGAATGCATACCGGCTTGAACTTGTTCACGTTCACCTTTTAAAGCAATCTGCCGTTATTTTAGCAACAAAAGCGAATGCGAACTTCGCGAGCAACTCGAAACAACTGCCAGAGCACGCCAACGCGGTTTTTGTTAGTAAATATAACGAGTCATTGAACAATCTTGAGATGGATTCAATTGGTATTCCTTCGCTCTCTTTGATCTGTTGGAAATTGAGGTTTGTTTTTAATTTTATGAAATAGCTTTAATAACAAGAAGTTTTTGTTCGAAGCACCATTATGATTTCAAGCTTTTGTTGAATGTACATATTTGCCTATGTACGTTCAGCCGTGTCATGCTCATGACCGGATTTAGAGTAGGACGGACCCTAATCAGTTCCTGTGGGTATCGTAAAAAGCGACTAAGGGACCTGACACCTGACGTGAGAGTGGGCATTCGCGCTCTCAATTGCCAATTTATGAATTTTAAATTTATTTAATAATTACATTTTGCATTATAGAGCACTCATCTCTTACAGCTATCAACTTCAGGAGAATTTACTTTCTAAAGTAGTACGTCTCTGACGCTTTAACATACAACTGTGTTAAATTACGTTTGTCCCTTTTTAAACAAATTTCAACAAGCCAAGGAAGTAGATAACCTAAGGTTTCGTTGATAAATACATGGTGTCCTATAAATTTAGAGAAGAGAGACGTTAAGACGTACGTGACTGCCGGCTGCGGAATTTAAACTGGGCATTTATACCGAGTATGTGAGAAAAGTTATTGCGTTTAAATTGCACACAGCCTTTGTAATGAAATAATAATGTTCCGGTTAGCGGTGTATCTCTTGAATTTAGTGCTATATCAAAGCGTACAAAGCTAAAAACGTACATTTTTGCTAAACAATATTCTGGCAATGTATTTATCACTTCTCATGCTCGTAAAGTTGGTATTTATCCTGGATACAGGCGACATAAAATTCATTTTTATGCTCAAGTGCATAAAGTAAAATCTTCGTCTAAGACCAATCAATCAGGTGTCTGAGCCACAAACAAAAAAGTGTCTATATATTTTTTTAACAATTTTAATTTTATGTGAAACTAAAAATCAATTAAATCAATCAAAATAAATAAATAAAACTAAAAATGTATAATTATATATAGCAATGCATGAAAAATAAAAGGTATTTAGTAAGTTAACAATTGTTTCCACGGTTGCTATCTAATTTCCTCTCAATCGAAGTGAAAATCAGTGTAAAACTCGAGCATCGGGTGGCTATATGAATGCCTCGGGTAAAATGGCTCGTTTTATGCTCTTGTTGTACAATCTGCTATTGTTTACTTTGAAACGTGTTATAATATATATAAAGAGAACATCGTAAATATCAAATGAAGTTGATTTCTTCAAGATATTGGGTGCCTAACTATTACACTTTAAAAGATACGACGAGCGGAGCGAGGAGTGTTTAGTATTAATTGTGATCACGACGCACCAGCCGAGCGAGTGAAGCGAGCGTGCCGCGGTAGCGGCCGGTGAAGTGCCAGAACCGATATGGCGGCGTTTCATGATATGCCTAGGAATTTCATGATCTACCTAAACTGGGCAAATCATGAAATGGCGGCGTTTCATGATATGTCTAGGAATTTAATGATCTGCCTAAACGTCACTAGGCAAATCGTAAACGGTGAGTTTTGAACAATATGGCGGATGTCCCTTAGCCAATTCATGAAATGGCGGCATTTCACTATATGCCTAGGAATTTCGTGATCTGGCGGATTTTATGATCGGCCGCCGACATCAATATGACATCAGTAGTAGGTACAAAGGTTCCAACCTGGTACTCGATCCAATATTTTAACTGTATCACGTTAATGGCATTCGTCAAGTTTGTAAACAATTTTTAGCACAATGTGAAGCCTATATTATGTAACAAAAAAAACAGTTTCACCAACATTTTTATATTATGAACTGAACCGTCTGTCGAAGTTAATGGAAATAAAAAAAAACCGGGCAAGTGCGAGTCGGACTCGCGCACCGAGGGTTCCGTACACATTTATAGGTAGGTATGTAAGTAAACGAGAATCGTATCTTGAAGATATTTCTCGCTTTTTCCGAGTGATTTAATAATATAATAATAATAATATAATCTTTATTTCGGAATACACAGGACTCCATAGATGATTAGTAACAGAGCTTATTTCCTAAAGTTAGTACATCCAGTGTATGCACTGCTCTTAAGCAAATTTTTTATTTTTTTTATTTGACTATGGAAAACGAGCAATGGTCTCCTGATGGTAAGAGATCAGCCCATAAACATCTGCAACACCAGGGGTAAAATGTACGCAGTGTGGGGTCAGATTATATTGGTCATTGATATTTACAGATAGACATAAAAAATCAAGATTTTCAGACTTTTCTAGTTGGTTGTGTTATAATAGCTACCTTCATACCAAATTTCAAGATTCTGAGTTCACGGGAAGTACCCTGTAGGCTTTGATTCCCTTGCGAGTTTCGAAAATTTGCGGAAATTTGCAGCATAAACGGCTGCATCTTTTGATTACGTTGGCTTTCAGCTCGATACCTCCACGCGTTCCCAAGAAAAAGGGTCTTGACAGACAGACAGAGGGACAAAAAGTGATCCTATAAGGCTTTCGGTTCTTCCTTTTGAGGTATGGAACCCTAAAAATACGATGTATGCCTACGTACAGGTTTTTTAAAGGAATAAAAAATCTCAGTCATCCCGGAAGTATTATCCGCCGACTACCTTAGGTAGGTGGCGTGGTAAACTGTACATGCTACGTCACATCATACAGCACCGACTGTACTTAGCCTAACAACGCCTCAGGAAATTATTATCTGTATCCACCGAGTGTATGCAAGTACTTTGAACAACAGTATATGTGTAATTTTAAGATTAATAAGTTAAATATTAGTTTAATTCGTTTTTGCTGGACTTAAACAAGTTGACGATGGTTTCGCCCGTAGACATCGTCGGTCGTTATGACTATTGCTGTACTATAACAACAAAGTATGTACTATCGCATGCATAATATAGTGTATTTCGGGGAAATGACACGAAAAAGTTTATTCCCGACATACACATCACGTACAAATAAAAAAAGTAAAAACAAAATATAAAAAACAAAAATGTAAAATACAAATTACCTGATATAAAATCTTATGCGTGTGCACGAAATGGTCCTGCCTCAGCATAAATGCGGATTTCTGAGATGTAAGTTTTCCGGTGAGACCATTTTTAATGATCACAGCTACCTTGTCGTGCAACGCGGACTTAACCGGCATGCTGAACGCAGCCGTTGCCCTTGCGACGCTTGTGTTGGGCAGCGCCGGCTGGCAGCGAACAACCGACTTAAATTTAAAACTACGACGCAAATATAGATAATCTATTATTATGTAACATAAAGGGAACCCCCTGTAAACGTAAATGTGTGTGTTTTTTTAGAATTTTACGCCCGCATGAGCATGATTCTGCATAAACGGAAACACACCTCACGGTTCACGAACATTCATGGATAATCGTTTCGAGATTTGGCACTGAAATAATTTGTGATACGAAGATTATAAATTACATCAAATAAATCGGGTAACATTTATTGCGTCAGTTGATATGAATACACGAGGAATTCAATAGATTAACTTAGAGATGGTGGAAAATTTGACATTTTAAAAAGCGATTCCATTTTGACAGAAGCGGTAAAATAGTGACAGGTTGCTAGCCAGTCGCCTGCGGTATACCTTAACCTATTATCTTCAGTCGCATCTTACGACATCCACGGAAGAAATGAAGAGGTGTAATTCTAACCCGATACCACACGGGTCCATGTGGCCGAAACATCGAGATAATTATTACTCGTTTGTTAGCGCGATAAGTCCCGAATATGGCAATAAGTTACTCGTTCAACTGTTGAAAATATGCTCTCGGCTGACGACACTTGAACTTTCCATGCACGAGCATCTCAAAAACATAAATTGAAAGAAACCATTGTCAAAAAAACCGAGTTCAAAGTTTCATCTGAAACCCTCCCGTTATCCACAGCAAGCAGCTTAGAAGTATCCTCTATTCTTACTTTGAATAAATAATATGCGTAAAAGCTCCGAAAGTGCGCTAATATTTCACCTCACTCGGGGAAGCCACTTCACGGCGCGCCTGCAAGTCCATTATGTCTTCGTTAATCTACGTCATGTTCATTGAGATGTTTCTAAGAAATGTGTGAGGTTGACATAAAAAAAGCTACGAGTCTTCTGTGCATATGATAGGGCGTATTCTTAGGCAAAGTTGAACGCGTCATTTGTTTTATTATGTTCTTAATACACTTGAAATCTTTTATGATTTCATTCCTTGTTTACTATTTTCCTTGCTACTTTACAGAAAATCTTACTTGTTCAGCTATACATAAGATAGCTTTATATGTTGTATACTGCGTTTAGAAATTCTTGAATATGCCCCGGTCTCATTCCATTTGCGTTTCCCTCCGTTCAACGGCAGTACCTAATCGCGGGAGCGCCTTGGAGGAATTTTTTAGATTATATCGTTTTAAATTCAGTAGATATTTTCGGATGCTCTTTGCAGTGCACGCACGTCGTAGGCCTAGCTGCCGAAGATAAATAAGTTGAGGATGCCGATATTTCACTCCCAACCAATATCGTAAAAAGAGAACGAAAGAAAACGTGTTTAAACATCATCTATCAATTGAGTTTGTTAATGCTAGCTAGACAAGCTCTTTTTAATTCAGCAAGTTTAACAGCAGTTGCGTGTTGGAAAATATGTATACAATAACTGTCGGGATTATATTTTTCATCCGCATTTAATTAAAAAAGTACAAAGAAGTCTAAGGTTCTTTATTCCTTAATTATCTATTTATAAATTATAATGAAGATAATATACCTACCAGTAACATTAGAAGTAATATTGATGTCTTCACAATAGACATCTAATTAATAGGGAAGGGATGTTGCCACTCTAAAGATTGAAATGTTAAAAAAAGAACAAACATATAAAATATGCTTAAAATGTTCCATATTTACAACAGTCGAATAAACAGTAAGAGTAATAACGGTCGTTAGTACTGTGTTTTACTTCAACTTTCGTTTTACAACATAGATGTAATTTCATGCATTATTGTTTTATTTTAAACAGCTTATTTATGCTTCTGCTGTTTATGTTTATACAAAGTTAAAGTTAATATATTTATTTTCTTAAACAAGTACTGTAACGAGCTTTTGATTACGAAAACGTCTACTAGCATAGTTATTATTTGATGTAGTACGAAACCGGCACTGCATTGCATACTGAAAAATAAGTCTGTCTTTCAGAAAAATAAGCTTACACTATACATCATAACTTTTTTACAGCACAAATTATTTTTCAGGTAAAACCTTTTTTGTGTATCCAAAAATAAAAGTCAGATGTTTTATCATCGTCGCAAGCTTTTAACATAAAAATGCTCTAGACAATTTTTCAACGACGCCGACCCATGAATTTCAAATACGTTTTTACAGATAAGGGCCATTGTTGATATAAAATACGATTACGCAGGTGAACCACGCAAGCAGCCATCCCTGGCAGTAAAAATTACAGCACAACAAAGCAAGAGGTACAAATCACGAGTATACAAAGTTTGTATATTAATGACGGTCCCGTTTGTTTTTTACGACGCAAACGTTTTACCGTCCCTACACCAAGGTCGCGGATATTAAACGAAGGAATCTATTCGCGTCTATCACCGCACGGTTATTTTTTACGTAGTCGAAACTCAAGTGCTTAGTGCCTTATTTTTTCATAGTCCTCGTAGAGTGGGACAGGTAACATAGAGACATTGACAAATACCAGTATGTAGATGCTTGGTCATTCTACTTTTTAACGCAGGTTTTTATGTCCCCAGAAGAAAGTACCTATTTGATTTTTATATTAGTAAATTATGTATTTTTTTTAAATTGTATATCAATGTAAATAACATTTTAAAGCCGCACTAATGATACCTAGTAACCAGTAAATAATATTATATTTTTTAAGTAACGAAGTTGTCATTATCAGCAAAAGAGCAGGGACAGTAACATAGTTGTACATTTGTATACTCCAGGCTATAAATAAAAAAAATAAAAAAGCCAAAAGTCAAATATTGAATTTTATTTTGAGCTTATAATTTTTTAGTAGCAAGTGTAAGTGAAAAAGCATTGCTAATATTAAATTTGAAGATACTTTGATATCGTAAAAAACCTGCACTAAAAAGTAGAATGACACTTTTATGTCGGTTTACAAGAGCTAGCGTAAATGGAATAAACGAAACTAATATCGCCATGTAACAGCATAACTAAAATAAATAAATATGTACTATTTATCACTCGAAAACTATTAACCCCATCAATATTTTAATGCGAACGCTTGTTAAGTCTGTTTGTTTGTTTATTTGTTTTTTGTTTGTAACCTCTTCACGTCTACACCTGAATTAGATGAGATTCGGCATACAGGTAGTTTGAGTCCCAGGGAAGGACAAAGGATAGTTTTTATCCCGGAAAATTTCATAGTTCCCGCGGGATAGCGGTAAACGAATTCTACGCGGACGGCGCGGGCAACAGCTAGTTTAATATAAAATCCACCTACACGTAACCATTTTGTGCCACACACTTACCTAGCTAGTTTCATTCAATCAACCCATTCGCGTCACCATCTATTTTCTTTTTATTTGGATGGTTTTGGATCTGACGTTAAACGTGAAACCTTGCGTTTCAATTTTAAACCAAATACTCGTCCGTAAAGATTTGCAATTTTGAACATGAAACTACCGTGAGACTCACTCATATTAAATATAGTGACCCGGATAACTCACGTCTTAAATCGAGCTTAGCTCGACATGTTTCGGGCTAATCCGTAGCCCTTCGTCTTCGGAGCAACGCGAGTTTGAGTGCGCGTGTTGCATCAGCCGCTGAGTCGCGTTGCTCCGAAGACGAAGGGCTACGGATTAGCCCGAAACATGTCGAGCTAAACTCGATTTAGGACGTGAGTTATCCGGGTCATTATATTTAATACAAATATTCGTCCACCAGAGACATTATGATACTGCAAAAAATTACCGTAATACCGCAAACTCTTCCATGTAATCTTGTGAAAAAAACACCAACATTGTTTTAAAGAACCACATCTGGATTTTAATATCTTGAAACTGTATAACAAAACAAAGGGAGAAGCACCTGACGTGTTGTAGTCGCAGACTGTTGCAATAATAGCTAAGGAATTAAGATGAATCCCAGTAATCATTTTAACTCTATAAGCTGAGTTGGAACATTTTGGCAGCAAAGAAGAAACTGAGCGGGATTTCCTTTATTATTAAGCTTTCGTTCTTAAGCACGCCTTTGGATGAAATTCCTTGGAAAATTTGAAATTGTAATGATTAACGTATTTATTTACTACATTTCTAGTTAAAAACAAACCTTACCTTATTGTGCTATGTGATATAATTTACCTACTTAACCATTTCTACACGTAATAAAAATTGCTGATCAATTTTTCAATGAATTAATTCATACTCGTCACAAACATTAAATAAACAAAAACACGTTACAAATAAAAACATTTCAAACTATTACTTACCAAAAAATCAAAACAAATGATGACAATCATTCATTATACTACCATTTGTACAGTCAAGGGCAAAGATATCGACACGGCCAAAGTTACAAAAATATGTATACACGACTTTATGCACATAACATTAAGGCCGTGTATATGTCGGCGGCCGATCGTAAAATCCGCCAGATCACGAAATTCCTAGGCATATCGTGAAATGCCGCTATTTCATGTATTGGCTAAGGGACATCCGCCATATCGTTCAAAACTCACCGTTTAGCGATTTGCCTAGTGACGTTTAGGCAGATCATGAAATTCCTAGGCATATCATGAAGCGCCGCCATTTCATGATTTGGCCAGTTTAGGCAGATCATGAAATTCCTAGGCGTATCACGAAACGCCGCCATATCGGTTTTGGCACTTCGCCGGCCGCTGCATACACGCTCGCTTCGCTCGCTCGGCTCGTGCGTCGTGATCACAATTAATACTAACCACTCCTCGCTTCGCTCGTCGTACCTAAATTTTTCTATATATATAACAACTAGTGAATACTTTATTTATCAACAAAATACTAACCTCTAAAATACGGGCAGACGTGCATGGTTTTTCACATTGTGCACAGAATCCGTTTGATTCACATAAAAAGAACGGAGCTGATTTCTAAAGATTCTTTTGCACTTCTATTTTGAATTCAATCACTATTTTCGGTTTAAAGATCATTTTGTTGCGAAGCCGACATTTTTCACGCGCTAAACAAACACGGCCGGTCAGCGGGTCACGGCCGCCATTGCATACGCAGCGCCACCAGTGGCCAAAAAAGAAACTATTTTACGATGTGCCCGGTATAAAGCTAGGAATATCGACGAATGCGTTGCTCTAATCGATCTGCCGTATTATTTCTCAGGCACATCGTGATATGCCTGGCCAACGTTTAGTCATATCATGAAATGGCGGCGTTTCACGATATGCCTAGGAATTTCGTGATCTGGCGGATTTTACGATCGGCCGCCGACATATTATACATATTTTTGCAAAATTGGCCGTGTCTATATCTTTGCCCTTGACTGTACCATAATATACCTACTCAGCGGCAAAGAACTTGACCCGCTCTACATTGAACATTACCTTATTACTGCATACATTTGAGAGCCATATTTATTGCCGCTAAGTACCTACTTATCCATCCGCACTAATATTATAAATACAAATTATTATTATTTGTACAAGTATCTCAATGTTTGTCAATTGTGTTTTGTTTCTTTTCTTTTATATATTCTTCAATACATAAATGTGAAAGTTGTTGTGGCTGTCTGCCACCTCTAGCGCAAACCCATTACAACTTTAGTTCTCTTTATATTTTGTCGCCATGATAGATTATGACATGACAAAAGAGCATTATGGTGATTTTTCACCGGCGAGGCGAGACGAGACGAGGCGAGAGAGAATTGATATTTGTATGGCGGCGCCCGCGGCATACAAATTTCAATTCTCGTCTCGCCTCGTCTCTTCTCGCCTCGCGGGTGGAAAATCACCATTAGTACCTATAGCAATCATGATATATTTATTAATAACAAAATAACATGATATTTTACATCGATAGTAACGATAGAGCTATATTTCCAAAAATAATTGAAATAGTACGATATTATGCCATTAAAGACACTCAAAAAACTGTTTACGGTTTTGTGATAGTGCTGCTATCTGACGGGAGAAAAATTCAGTAATATTCCCTATTTATTACTGTGGGATAACGATACTAAAATTCTTTGCAGACGAAATCGCGAGCAACAGCTTGTTTAAGATAATACGAAAAACACGTGTCGTGTTAACCAGAAACAATTAGGATAAAGCAGAGACAATAATAATGATAACATATTTTTTTATGTTTTACACTTAATTTATAATTTTGTCTGTGACTGGTAAAAGCGAAAGTCAACTTAACATGTATTTATGCAGAAGAAGGCTAGCAATTCCAAAGTAGACATAAATCATTAAACCGCATATAAATCAGCTGTCTACTATCTAGGTATAAGTGCTCAGATGTAGTATTAACTCATATTTTTTGCTCACGCAAGCCCGATGACAAAGAAAGTCGCATGTTTGTTGTCTTGTACTATTAATACTTGGATAATTCATTCACTTTCTATTTGCATTAGTTACCTACATTCATTTTATACCTCTATATTGAATACTTCAGGATAAAGTGGTCAGTGAAAAACAGCCAATTCAAGTAAAGTCTACTAAATGCAGCATTGTCTTTTTTGGAAAAGGCAAATATCACAGTACCAAATAAAGATAAATAATAAGTAGAAACAGTGTTGAATAAAGAGGTTTAAAGTAATATTGACTAAGGGCAACATGGCTTAAGTACAGACAAAAAAACTGGATCGCGTAGCATTGTGGAACCTTTGTGCTACTTACGTCATGTTGACATCCCATACATATGTATACATATAATATATGTATACATATTATGTCGAAGAAATCATAGTCAAATTTATACCTAATAAAAAGGTTCCGTCCTGAGACGCGATTCAGTTTCCTCGACTGTACCTCATTTCTAGTCATCTATGTATAGGACAGGAATATAAAAAACCTGACGCGAGGGCAGCACTACTACGTTTTATATTGCAACATTCTTTACACTTACTATACGATACCTACCAGTCATATTGACAACGGTGTCGGTGATGTTATTTAAAGGAATATTAATCCCTCAGACTTTTTCTATGAAAAATAATTTTATACATTGTGAATTATTTTCCTTTCACAAAAACACAAAATAACATTTATTTTTCTTTAAAAAAAATATGGCTCTGTCCATCGGAGGACAATTTTGCCAGTGTCTAGTAGTTTTTGCCGTTGTACGGTAAAAAAATCCTAGAAAACGAAATATGAGAGGTAATGGTGGATGAACGATGACAGCGCGAATCCAAAAATAACATTTTAAAATACCACGAGCAAACAACGTTAAACTTTAACAGCAATAGACAGATGACA
Organism: Choristoneura fumiferana; assembly: GCF_025370935.1. Taxonomy (NCBI): domain Eukaryota; kingdom Metazoa; phylum Arthropoda; class Insecta; order Lepidoptera; family Tortricidae; genus Choristoneura; species Choristoneura fumiferana. Next base: position 4,777,404 of record NC_133483.1, read on the forward strand.
TTTGAATTTAGTGTTACCAGTGCAAGAAATAAGTTCTATTGGTTTTCCGCAATATGGCGAGATTTTTTATAATTCTGGTCAGGCTTTACTCATTTAATAGTTATTTCAAATTCATCGTCAAAACCGCATTTAACGACACAACTTTTAAAATAATCTGGCAACCGTTTATCGACGATATTTTTACTTTGCATTAGGTTATTGTACCCAACCTAAGTAGTAAAACTATTTGCTTTGTGCAGTTGAACTCGGTCCGTGAGTGTGCCCATAATGCACTTAACTGTGACTTTTAGAGTATGCTAAACTTTAAACGAGATTCTTGGAATGTTTGTAAGGAGCCCGCTTGCTGCAGCCTCTGTAAATGTATTCGTGCACTCTGTACTAATATCTCTTTAGACTTGTTATGACATGCTTCTCTTAAGCAAAGGTACATGTGAATTAAATACGGAATAAGCCTAAGTAAGATTTAAGATAGGGCAATGTTGAAAAGTTCGTGAAATGGCAAAATGTTGCTTTTTAAAACATATGCTTATTTAATGGTAAAGTCCTCAACATAATAAGACAAAGATGTCATTATCATCATCATGTCAGCCGAAAGACGTCCACTGCTGGACATAGGCCTCCGCCAAGGCTCTCCACTCAGACCGGTCTTGTGCTTTTCACATCCACCGCGATCCTGCGATCTTAACCAGGTCAAAAGAGATCAAGAGAGAAAAGAGAGAGAGAGAGAGAGAGAGAGAGAGAGAGAGAAAGTCAAAGATGTACTTCCATTAAATTATTGAACACCAAAACAATCTGATATATTTAGTGCGGAGTGCGGCCTATGTCAGTCGACACTAATATTGTAAGTAGTCAGGTAGCAAATTTTGTCTGTATTTTTATTTTTACTTTTACATTGTGTTATTTTTATTTGCATGTGTGTCGAATTTGCGTGAATATATCTCTCTTTTTCTCTTTTTTCACTAGTGATGTCGTGGCTCGAAAAATTATAAATTGATAATACTTGTATTAGTTTCATTCCAATGTCGTAAAAATCATAAATCATTCTGATCTACAGTTTCTGCCTAACCATTGTTTGATTTGGAGTTCGCTAAGTTTCTGTTACAATGGATCGCAAAGAGACGTCACATTAATATTATAGTTTAATATTTATACACGGGCTATCTATTACCAAGTTGAAGCGCTGTAAAAAATTCAGATGATAAATCGTCAAAGGGCGGCCTAGACATGTGGGCGCTGTATCAATCATGGAAGCCGGGACAAGCCATTTTCAAACTGCGTGACATGTTTCTGAAAATATACTTCGTTTTAGATAAGGATAACTATACAAATTTGACGCGAACTAGTAACTTGCATCTAATTGTATCTACACAGCCGAAGTTTAAGATATCTTTACACATTAGAAAGTAAGAAATACATTTATTTATAAAAGCAATAGCACATAAATACGAAAGCTAAAAATCAAACATAAAAATACATTAATGATTGAAAACCAGCACTGGTCTTCTGCCGGGCCACCGAAGACTGAAATGTGAAGGTCACACAAAACAGGCACAAAAATAGTTATAAATAAACGTGATACTTACCGATAAAGTATTTGTGAGTTATACTTATTTTAGTACCTTGTCTCTGTATGCCTTCTGACAATTTTTATACAGAAGTTCAAATCCAGAGTACAGAGCGGCTATGCTCGTAAAGTGAAAAAATATCTTTGGCATTGTTTCTACAAGCAGAGTATGCTTTATAGCACCAAGTCATGTCTTTAGGCGTTCAGCCAATTTATGCTTAATTTCGTATAATATTGAGTTGTAGCGTCAAGACAAGAGTACACTCTTTAGTACTAGCATGCTTCTATAATAATGACATCTCTATTATAATCTCAAATGAAATATTATAGAGATTCGTTGGCTTTACTTGCTCTAGACAACGTTTAACTGTTATAGGCAGTCCTAATTGAATTGCCTCGGCTAAGCTGAGGATTAAGCTTCACTAAAGCGGAAAACAATGGTGAGTAATCCGTCTTACAATAAGATCATTCACCTATACTAAGTTGGGACTAGTTGATCCAACTCCTCCCAGGTCTAACTATAGCACACGAGGGAAATTTACTAAATACTTTTATTTACGTATCTGATTGCCAAACGCGGCGCTTGTTTTTACCCGACTGCCCGAAGGAGGGTTATGTTTTTCGAGCGTATGTATGTATGTATTTATGTGGGTATGTTATGTATGTCCATTTCTTTGGTCCTCGCTGCAGCCTAAACGGCTGGACGGATTGTAACATATGAGGTATCATTGGATTCGTCATAACTGTCGGAGTGACTTAGGGTATATAATATTTCAATATGGTGTCTGCGAAAAAAAAATATGACGAAGGAATAAAAAAATATATTTTGTATTGTAACAATATGGGAATCAAATGAAAGCTAGTAATTAGCCCATTCAAAATATTTATGGGTTATAATACTTTTAATTTGCTATTTTCACAGAAATATCAAAAAGTATAAAATAAAAAACATTAAAAAAACAAATCAAAAAACCCAACTGCCTTAAAAACTAAAAGGTTCGATGAGTCCGTTGTGAATGTCACTGCAACTTAGAGCAACGCGGGCTTCATACCGGAAGGGAGTAGCCTTAGCGGTAGATTACCTTTAAAATAGTTTTGGCGTTTGTTGCGGGGAGAAATATGCACACAAGTGCAGTTCCGCACACTTACATGCAAAAACAAAACTGCCAACTGACTGTAATGACGACGTTAACACATAAATAATCCACCAATACACTAATAATTCGTATACAGATGACTCAAATCTCACACATTGACAGTGTAACATCACTAAGTTGTTCATCGGTGACAAGTCGGATTTATCGGTTGACCGATCCGAAATTTGTACGGATTAGCGGACTCGATGTTGGTAAATGAATCCGAGAATAATGTACGACTTTGTTGTTTAAATGTAAGTAAATAGCAATAATACGGTAAAAATTTACTTATATGTGAAATGTAACATCATCTTTTTGCAAGCTGATGTCCCAGATCTCTTTTTACAGCAGAAAACTCAATAGTTCGGCATTTTTAGCACTGCAGCGTTTCGAGCTAGTTTGTAGTTTCGTGATTCGGGCTAGTTTGAAATTCGAGCGCGCCTTGTTAACCCCCGACGCAAAAAGAGGGGTGTTATAAGTTTGACCGCTATGTGTGTCTGTGTGTCTGTCTGTGGCACCGTAGCTCTTAAACGGGTGGACCGATTTGAATGCGGATTTTTATTTGAAAGCAGGTTTCTAGCGATGGTTCTTAGACATGTTTTATCAAACTCGGTTCAGCCGTTTTTGAGATATTGAACTTTGAAGTGACAAAGTCGGGGGTTTTTCAATTTTTTTTTTGGTTAGGTTAGTTTTATAAAATTCGTATGCCCAGTTGGGCTTGTACTTTGACAGAGGGAACGCGGCGAATGGCTACTCCCTTCCGTAGGAAGCCCGCGTTGCTCTAAGCCACTGCAAGAATAAATTCTTGTCTACGGCACTTTTGATGTTAATAATTTTGTCTGGGACGCTAATTCTGCGTAGGCGGGACCAGAATGCTGTCCTATATATCTCACCGTACTAAAGACCTTTTCGAAGTTTTGCTTGTTTTGGTAATTACTATAAATCGTCCCAATATATTAATCGTGTGTATTATAATTTTAGTGCAGATACTGTTCAATAAATCATCATCATCATCAGCCGGAAAACGTCCACTGTTGAACTAAGGCCTTTCTCTTAGAACGCCACAATAAAAGCCATAACGTCACTCGCAAACACCGGTTGCCCGCTCGCGATGTCGCCAGTCAACCAAGTGGGAGGCCCGCCAACGCTTAGCCTTCTAGTTCGTAGTCGCCACTCTAGAACCTTTCCCCCGACGTTATCCAGCCAATAAATATAAGTCATCAAATATGTTTAATTATCTATCTTTACTTGATCGTAAAAAAATCTACAATTAAACTACTATCTTAAATTGTTAAGTAAAAAATGTACGTCCGCAAGTGGTATTGCTGCGAGCATAGGTAGGTAGGTTTTAGTTTCCAGTTCAGCACGCGGGGGTTTTTCAGGCTATACCGATTACGACAGTTGCACTTTTTTTTTTGTTAGCCTGTAAAAGAGTCCTACTGGTGGGCAAAGGCCTCCCCTTTTTCGCCATTCGACCCTACAAGTTTCACTTCAATTTAGGATAAGTTTTAGTTTGTATACGTTGTATGATTACATCCTAACACAATTATCTGACTTTATACTTATAATTTAATTTTAAATTTTTAACCCAAGTTTACTGTAAATTGTTAATTGAACCTGATCCTGTTGACAGAGCCAAAGTTTTCCGAACAGCAAACAAGGAATAAAACGGCCTCAGAGAACGTTTCAAATACAAAGCTGAATGTGGACACACAAGCTCGCCCGGCAATTGTTTGTACCACGTTTGCCAGGATACTTTGATTTGTCCTATTTGTTTGTGACTTCTGGGGTTGTGGTATTCTGCCAAATAATGATATTTAAATCCATGGTATGTTTAGTCAACTAACTTAGGAACTACAAAGTCATAAGGTTAGGTTAGGTGAGGTAAGGTTAGGTAAAGTAAGGTTAGGTAAGGTAAGGTAAGGTAAGGTAAGGTAAGGTCTTGTTAATTAATTATTGATATGGACCTCCGCAAATTTACGGCTGTTTCAATAAATTATTTAAAATCGTCATGTGTAGTCGTACAGGCACGTTTTTATCTAACCTAAGGAGTTTTGTGACAAATTGTTAGGGCCATGTGATGAATCACACTTCTTTTCGTCAATAATATAAAGTGCTTCCTTAATACACATATTACGATGGCTTGGATAAATTGCAGCTTAATTATTTTGAAATAACAGCGACTCTTCAAGCAATATACGGAAGTTGTGATAAATGAAAGGAAAAAAAGCGAAGCTCCAAAAGACCATACTTAACACTTACCGTGTCATCGAAATAAAGCCAGCACGCGTATTGCAGCCTATAATTGGATGCCACAAGGCCCATTTAAAGGTTTTAAATTAAATTTATATTATGGCACTTACGTGAAATTACGGCTCTCCGCAGTGCGGTACCTACGTCGGGTTTTGGGGTAATCTGTGAGTTGTCACCACGTTCGTTCTTATTAATGGCTTATTGTGAGATAGCTATTAACTAATGGTTTTAAACTTGTTAACTTTACACATGTACTGCAACTCGGGCTCAGTTTCACAATCCACTCACAATGTACACGCATAGTAAAACTCGGTAATTTGCCGTAATAACCAATTAGAAGCAGACATCACTGAAAAAAAGGATAGCTGAACTAGTTTGGCTACTTGACGTTTAGCCAAAATTTACAAATTAGGAACCAAAATAAATGCTATTCGTATTCGTGTAATTTGTAAATAAAAATATACCTACATTCAGTTAAAAAAAAGAAAAAAAATAATGCTAATATTGCAAAACTGATTTTGTAAGACATCATCCAAGTTTTAGCTACTAGCAGGCCTTAGTTTTGCAGTCACTCCAGGTATGTTAAAAGCATTTTTTTTTGTTATTGTTATCGAATCTCCTTTTTTCAGTGTATTTGCGAATCATTATTTTAAATTTCCAAATATTCAGTTAAGTTTTTTTTATGTAGGTACCCATACCCAAGCACACCTACAAACGTGAAAATGAGACTCATTTCACAATTTATATGATGAGAATTTTATACTATCACTATCAGAAATAACGAAACAAAAAGTATAATTCTATTTATGGGATTTTAATTTAATACGCCTACGCGACAAACCTTTAACTATAGGTACATAAATACTCCTGTGCCTGTGATTTCTGTACTGCTTACTGTGTTGGTGTGCAATAAAGAGTTATTGTATTGTACTCTCTTTGTGAATACATATTGTATTTTTTGCTAAAAATACTGCAACAAGTTTGCTAAAATTTTTCACAGTCTGAAACAGATTGCAACAGATGTGAAATTTTAATTTTAGTCAACGTTAATGGTATCCTTTTAAATAATGTTTTTATTTTGTAACATCGCACAAAAACGAGGGTAGGAGAATAAATTGTGCTGAGTCAGGAGCGCTCTCAGTTGAATTATCGGCACCTTGCCTCTTCGTTCCGGCTCATTTGGTAGCGTTTGCAATTTACTTTGTTCCTAACTCGCAATAGTAACGATGATTATTTCCAAGATAAGGTGAATCTTAGACAGCAAAACTGAAAGAGCTTAGACTCATTTAATTTTCTTACTTTTAAGGTCTTTAATTTGTAGATAAAAGCCAACAGTTAGCATTTTCGTGTTACTTGAAGAAACAATTTTACTAATTATATTTTCTTTGTGGCTAAGAGTCTTAGTAAAATTATTAATACTTTGGTTCATTGATCGATTTTTGCTTCTTTATTTTTGCTTATCATCTTATATTTTTCTTTTCATCTGTTGTAAGTTGTGATTTAATAAAAAACAGTGTCATGCTTACGTTAAGTCTATTTCCAACCACAATTACTTTTTAATTTAGACAGACAGCACTAAAAAGCACGTACGGTCGGTAAACTAACCAAACTTATGTATCCACTTTTTCATACTTGTATAGAATACTGGATACTTATAGTCTATTGAAGCAGGCGTTACTTTGCGGAGGTCCATATCAATGAACTAAAATAATTTCTTTGCTCACCCGCGACCAATAAAACAAAAAAAGCGGCAAAGCAAAGCGGGTTACTTTGCGCGTGGTCTCGGGTGAGCAAAGAAATTATTTTAGTTCATATATATACTTATGTTAGGGCACCGACTGTACAATAAATAATGTGATCTATCAATATGAACCAGATTTCAATTTTACTTTGTTTTTTTTTAGTTCATTAGGACATCCTACACGATCAGTCAATACCACAATGTTTGGGATGTATCAGAAAATCACAATATACTTAAATAAATAAATATCATGAGACACTTGACACCACTTGACCTAGTTCCAAACTAAGCAAAGCTTGTACTATGTATACATACTAGGCAACGGATAAACATACATAATATTGTGTTATATTTTGCTACTTTTATTTGAATTTTGTAATTTCTAGAAATATTTTAAAGATGTAGCGATTAACATTCTTATTACTTTGTAAATTTCCAATTTTTTCTATTAATTGTTTATAATGCGGTTTTAAGTAATGAGTTATCTCATTGTTACTTTATTTTATTTTGGTACACTTGCTCCGTAAACAGTGTCCGTAACATGCAGGCTACCTGGTTGCAACCCCCAAATAAAACCCTCGACCTTAATGTGCTTGTCATGAAACCCGTGGTTGGTAAATGAGTCATTGCCCGTACTAATTTTCATGCCATGAAGCCCAAGGTCGGTAAATGAGTTTATTACTGCATTGCGTGCTGCTGCTCCGTGCACGCGCTGCACACGCACGCCATGCGCATGCTGCGGAGGGCGCTGCCAAGAGCGCAATCAGCGCCGGTATCGGCAATTTTAAAAAAATATGGTTTCTTTACAAATATACAATTTTACTCGCAAATGTGATGAAAAACATCTAATAGACTCTCGTTCGTAATTCCTTATTTACCGACCTTAAGACACAATGTACTATTAAATTCGAAAAGTGGCAGGTACTGCAGGTATTACCGGAAAGTGGGAAATTATTTATTTTATGAGTACGAATAAAACCCAAGAGTGCAAAAGCTCATTGCGCTGTATTTTAATCGCATTTTGCGCGGTACGGTATTGCACGTCTTATAGCCCCTTATAGCTTTCCCCGAGAAGACCCGATTACCTCCTCCGAGAAGCGAGTATTTGATGAGTTTCTTGTCTTCTCGTTCTCGCATTCGAGTGCTCCCCGATATGTGCTAGCCCTATACTACGAAATGCAAAATTCGAAATTCGTATCTTGCCGTCCGACGCTAATATTAATACGCAATTGAATGGGACGGTACGATACAAACTTCGATTTTCGAATTTCGTAGTAGCCCTCCTGATTTTCTTCACTCTCTTCATGGCTTCATGAAAAAGAAATTCAAATTCAAATTCAAATCATTTATTCAGTAAATAGGCCGCAAGAGGCACTTTTACACGCGTCATTTTTAAACTACCAGCGCTTTCGGAAAGACCATCATTGCCAAGAAGAATGCGCCGCAAGAAACTTGGCAGAAAGTCATTTTTTCATAATAATATAATTACAAATAAAATACTTTACAAACTTTACAAACAAAAGACTGAATTCTCAAAAGTCTTACTGACCTTCTCACCGGTACTCTGTGGGTTAAAGGGGTAAAGGAACAAAAATAACGTCTACATAATGAAATAAAGTCTATATTATTCTACAAGCTTTGCTAAGCTAATCACTGTTTCCATTTGGGATGGGTTGCTTGTGGTGTCGAGTATACATACCAAGACAACGTGCAGTAGTTTATTAGAACATTAGGTATCTTACCTACTATCCTATATAACTTTAATATACTTAATTATATTATATTTGAAGGAGAAAAAATCTCTCTTGCTGATCATCACTATTATAAACCAGAGTTTTAATGCGTTTCACATGGGTTTTTATTTTTTTATTAATTATGCTATAAACTATTTTTGGGTGTCTTAGATATCTTTAACTAGGTACTATAGGTAAAGTAATTATTTTTAAATGATACCAGTAAATGTACAGTTCTTTGATAAGCGCAGTGTTTCACTGCTCTTACCAAAGCACCAATAATGGCTGTTATGTGTTACTTGTATTATGTATATAGCACTACGATCTATGGCTTTATTTACTCTGACTTCGAAGTATTTTAACATCTTTTCATGATTTTTCATAGGAAATAAATTAGAAAATCAATCATTTTCCAATTTAATTTAATCTTTAATAAAGTAATTTAATTACTTACTAATAAACATGCGCAATGTGACAAAAACATTAGTTTTCATTTACCAAAAGCATGTAAACATGTATGTACGTAACAATTTTTTTTATTAAAAAATGTAACCTAACCAAATAAAGTAAGTACAAATAAAACAAAAATAAAACTTACTCGTGAATCTGTCTTAGGTTTATTAAAAAAGTTTTTATTACGCTACTATAGAAAGTCTGTTTGAAATAGATGTCTCAGCTCGAGCCAGCAGAAGTGAACCATTGGATTTGGGTTCGAGTTTGGGTAACTGATCGTTTTTTTTTTAAGTCGGGTAAAAAAAACGACTAGAAATGGTATTTAGAATGCGAAATCGACAGCAGCAACGATGAAAAAATGTAATTAACACCCATAATAATCATTAGGGTGTTTTACTGGCAAATCTTTACTGCGTCACTGCTAGGGCCGGATGCAATGTACTCGGCGGTTTCAGAACATAAACAAGATAGAACACGATCCGGCTTACAAGTGTCACTTCACGTCTACACGACACGAGGAATCTTCTCGTAAATGAAGCATTGTGTGACGTGTTTTTTTTCATTTCAAGCGGCTGAACGCAGACAGCCGCGTTTTGAGAAAAAAAAGATATGATTTATGGATTGATTATTATTACTTTTCCAGGTACTTGATGAGTCAATTGACCTCAACGCACTAAGCCAACAGTCACTTTTTAGGGTTCCGTAGCCAAATGGCAAAAACGGAACCCTTATGGATTCGTCATGTCTGTCTGTCTGTCCGTCCGTATGTCACAGCCACTTTTTTCCGAAACTATATGAACTATACTGTTGAAACTTGGTAAGTAGGTGTATTCTGTGAACCGCATTAAGATTTTCACACAAATTTTGGGGGTTCCCCATACTTAAAACTGCAATTCAAACACTTTTATTCCACAAACCCATACGTGTGGGATATCTATGGATCATCATCCATCATCATCATCCAGCCTATGTACGTCCCATTGCTGGGCACAGGCCACCTCTCAGAACAAGAGGGCTTGGGCCATAGTTCCCACGCAATACGTCATAAATCGAAAAGTAAAGGAAACTTTTATATTATGTTAAGTACTTGCTGCTACGGAACCCTTCATGGGCGAGTCCGACTCGCACTTGCCCGCTTTTTTATTTTCTAAGAAGATTCATCACTACCCGAAGCTTTATTTAAGAGCACTATAAAGAATAAGAAAAATAAGCCAATTTTCTTTAATCCAGTGGGATTGGAAAACGGGACGGACCTAATCCACTGCACTAAACGACATGGACAACAAAATAAACAAGAAAATACACAAGGAAATAAAGTAGACGTGATATCTTCTCTTAGATACCACAAGGAGTCCGGGTATTCTGTCGGGTACAAATTAAACGATTCCTTCGCACGGACTTAAAGCGGAATTTTCAGTTTCTCGTGCAGCAGTAATTGTGTGAAGGTTCTGTAGTAAATTACCTACAAATTTGACAAAGAAGGTTTAACGAATACTAAAATCTCTGAATTGGGTACTTTCATAATCACATGTGCGTATTTATGCAAAAGTAGCGTAAATTTTAATTGACAATATAAACTCTGAATGTATCGCATCTTCAATAATACAAATAAAAAAACTCAAAAAAATACTTTATTTTCA